>NW_026562655.1:0-68935 GCF_027474105.1 Poeciliopsis prolifica
GAGAAGCAGTAAATTTTAGTGTTTTGAACAATTCCAGTGTTGATCTCAGTGAAAGAAGTCAAAAATAAGACTAAGACGAAAAAGCTTTCTCTCAGTGAAATAAGTCAAAAATGGACCACTGTGTAATTTTCTGCAAATTCATGAAAGTTCAGCTTCATAATCTTTGAAACAGCTTAGAAGTACTGAGAAGCAGTAAATTTTAGTGTTTTGAACAATTCCAGTGTTGATCTCAGTGAAAGAAGTCCAAAATAAGACTAAGACGAAAAAAGCTTTCTCTCAGTGAAATAAGTCAAAATGGACCACTGTGTAATTTTCTGCAATTCATGAAAGTTCAGCTTCATAATCTTTGAAACAGCTTAGAAGTACTGAGAAGCAGTATATTTTAGTGTTTTGAACAATTCCAGTGTTGATCTCAGTGAAAGAAGTCCAAAATAAGACTAAGACGAAAAAAGCTTTCTCTCAGTGAAATAAGTCAAAAATGGACCACTGTGTAATTTTCTGCAAATTCATGAAAGTTCAGCTTCATAATCTTTGAAACAGCTTAGAAGTACTGAGAAGCAGTAAATTTTAGTGTTTTGAACAATTCCAGTGTTGATCTCAGTGAAAAGAAGTCAAAAATAAGACTAAGACGAAAAAAGCTTTCTCTCAGTGAAATAAGTCAAAAATGGACCACTGTGTAATTTTCTGCAAATTCATGAAAGTTCAGCTTCATAATCTTTGAAACAGCTTAGAAGTACTGAGAAGCAGTAAATTTTAGTGTTTTGAACAATTCCAGTGTTGATCTCAGTGAAAGAAGTCAAAAATAAGACTAAGACGAAAAAAGCTTTCTCTCAGTGAAATAAGTCAAAAATGGACCACTGTGTAATTTTCTGCAAATTCATGAAAGTTCAGCTTCATAATCTTTGAAACAGCTTAGAAGTACTGAGAAGCAGTAAATTTTAGTGTTTGAACAATTCCAGTGTTGATCTCAGTGAAAGAAGTCCAAAATAAGACTAAGACGAAAAAAGCTTTCTCTCAGTGAAATAAGTCAAAATGGACCACTGTGTAATTTTCTGCAAATTCATGAAAGTTCAGCTTCATAATCTTTGAAACAGCTTAGAAGTACTGAGAAGCAGTAAATTTTAGTGTTTTGAACAATTCCAGTTGATCTCAGTGAAAGAAGTCAAAAATAAGACTAAGACGAAAAAGCTTTCTCTCAGTGAAATAAGTCAAAAATGGACCACTGTGTAATTTTCTGCAAATTCATGAAAGTTCAGCTTCATAATCTTTGAAACAGCTTAGAAGTACTGAGAAGCAGTAAATTTTAGTGTTTTGAACAATTCCAGTGTTGATCTCAGTGAAAGAAGTCCAAAATAAGACTAAGACGAAAAAAGCTTTCTCTCAGTGAAATAAGTCAAAAATGGGACCACTGTGTAATTTCTGCAAATTCATGAAAGTTCAGCTTCATAATCTTTGAAACAGCTTAGAAGTACTGAGAAGCAGTAAATTTTAGTGTTTTGAACAATTCCAGTGTTGATCTCAGTGAAAGAAGTCAAAATAAGACTAAGACGAAAAAAGCTTTCTCTCAGTGAAATAAGTCAAAAATGGACCACTGTGTAATTTTCTGCAAATTCATGAAAGTTCAGCTTCATAATCTTTGAAACAGCTTAGAAGTACTGAGAGAACAGTAAATTTTAGTGTTTTGAACAATTCCAGTGTTGATCTCAGTGAAAGAAGTCAAAAATAAGACTAAGACGAAAAAAGCTTTCTCTCAGTGAAATAAGTCAAAAATGGACCACTGTGTAATTTTCTGCAAATTCATGAAAGTTCAGCTTCATAATCTTTGAAACAGCTTAGAAGTACTGAGAAGCAGTAAATTTTAGTGTTTTGAACAATTCCAGTGTTGATCTCAGTGAAAGAAGTCAAAATAAGACTAAGACGAAAAAGCTTTCTCTCAGTGAAATAAGTCAAAATGGACCACTGTGTAATTTTCTGCAAATTCATGAAAGTTCAGCTTCATAATCTTTGAAACAGCTTAGAAGTACTGAGAAGCAGTATATTTTAGTGTTTTGAACATTCCAGTGTTGATCTCAGTGAAAGAAGTCAAAATAAGACTAAGACAAAAAAGCTTTCTCTCAGTGAAATAAGTCAAAAATGGACCACTGTGTAATTTTCTGCAAATTCATGAAAGTTCAGCTTCATAATCTTTGAAACAGCTTAGAAGTACTGAGAAGCAGTAAATTTTAGTGTTTTGAACAATTCCAGTGTTGATCTCAGTGAAAGAAGTCAAAAATAAGACTAAGACGAAAAAAGCTTTCTCTCAGTGAAATAAGTCAAAATGGACCACTGTGTAATTTTCTGCAAATTCATGAAAGTTCAGCTTCATAATCTTTGAAACAGCTTAGAAGTACTGAGAAGCAGTAAATTTTAGTGTTTTGAACAATTCCAGTGTTGATCTCAGTGAAAGAAGTCAAAAATAAGACTAAGACGAAAAAAGCTTTCTCTCAGTGAAATAAGTCAAAAATGGACCACTGTGTAATTTTCTGCAAATTCATGAAAGTTCAGCTTCATAATCTTTGAAACAGCTTAGAATACTGAGAAGCAGTATTTTTAGTGTTTTGAACAATTCCAGTGTTGATCTCAGTGAAAGAAGTCCAAAATAAGACTAAGACGAAAAAAGCTTTCTCTCAGTGAAATAAGTCAAAAATGGACCACTGTGTAATTTTCTGCAAATTCATGAAAGTTCAGCTTCATAATCTTTGAAACAGCTTAGAAGTACTGAGAAGCAGTAATTTTAGTGTTTTGAACAATTCCAGTGTTGATCTCAGTGAAAGAAGTCAAAAATAAGACTAAGACGAAAAAAGCTTTCTCTCAGTGAAATAAGTCAAAAATGGACCACTGTGTAATTTTCTGCAAATTCATGAAAGTTCAGCTTCATAATCTTTGAAACAGCTTAGAAGTACTGAGAAGCAGTAAATTTTAGTGTTTTGAACAATTCCAGTGTTGATCTCAGTGAAAGAAGTCAAAAATAAGACTAAGACGAAAAAAGCTTTCTCTCAGTGAAATAAGTCAAAAATGGACCACTGTGTAATTTTCTGCAAATTCATGAAAGTTCAGCTTCATAATCTTTGAAACAGCTTAGAAGTACTGAGAAGCAGTAAATTTTAGTGTTTTGAACAATTCCAGTGTTGATCTCAGTAAAAGAAGTCCAAAATAAGACTAAGACAAAAAAAAGCTTTCTCTCAGTGAAATAAGTCAAAATGGACCACTGTGTAATTTTCTGCAAATTCATGAAAGTTCAGCTTCATAATCTTTGAAACAGCTTAGAAGTACTGAGAAGCAGTAAATTTTAGTGTTTTGAACAATTCCAGTGTTGATCTCAGTGAAAGAAGTCCAAAAATAAGACTAAGACGAAAAAAGCTTTCTCTCAGTGAAATAAGTCAAAAATGGACCACTGTGTAATTTTCTGCAAATTCATGAAAGTTCAGCTTCATAATCTTTGAAACAGCTTAGAAGTACTGAGAAGCAGTAAATTTTAGTGTTTTGAACAATTCCAGTGTTGATCTCAGTGAAAGAAGTCAAAATAAGACTAAGACGAAAAAAGCTTTCTCTCAGTGAAATAAGTCAAAAATGGACCACTGTGTAATTTTCTGCAAATTCATGAAAGTTCAGCTTCATAATCTTTGAAACAGCTTAGAAGTACTGAGAAGCAGTAAATTTTAGTGTTTTGAACAATTCCAGTGTTGATCTCAGTGAAAGAAGTCAAAAATAAGACTAAGACGAAAAAAGCTTTCTCTCAGTGAAATAAGTCAAAAATGGACCACTGTGTAATTTTCTGCAAATTCATGAAAGTTCAGCTTCATAATCTTTGAAACAGCTTAGAAGTACTGAGAAGCAGTAAATTTTAGTGTTTTGAACAATTCCAGTGTTGATCTCAGTGAAAGAAGTCAAAATAAGACTAAGACGAAAAAAGCTTTCTCTCAGTGAAATAAGTCAAAAATGGACCACTGTGTAATTTTCTGCAAATTCATGAAAGTTCAGCTTCATAATCTTTGAAACAGCTTAGAAGTACTGAGAAGCAGTATTTTAGTGTTTTGAACAATTCCAGTGTTGATCTCAGTGAAAGAAGTCCAAAATAAGACTAAGACGAAAAAGCTTTCTCTCAGTGAAATAAGTCAAAAATGGACCACTGTGTAATTTTCTGCAAATTCATGAAAGTTCAGCTTCATAATCTTTGAAACAGCTTAGAAGTACTGAGAAGCAGTAAATTTTAGTGTTTTGAACAATTCCAGTGTTGATCTCAGTGAAAGAAGTCAAAAATAAGACTAAGACGAAAAAAGCTTTCTCTCAGTGAAATAAGTCAAAAATGGACCACTGTGTAATTTTCTGCAAATTCATGAAAGTTCAGCTTCATAATCTTTGAAACAGCTTAGAAGTACTGAGAAGCAGTAAATTTTAGTGTTTTGAACAATTCCAGTGTTGATCTCAGTGAAAGAAGTCAAAATAAGACTAAGACGAAAAAAGCTTTCTCTCAGTGAAATAAGTCAAAAATGGACCACTGTGTAATTTTCTGCAAATTCATGAAAGTTCAGTTTCATAATCTTTGAAACAGCTTAGAAGTACTGAGAAGCAGTATATTTTAGTGTTTGAACAATTCCAGTGTTGATCTCAGTGAAAGAAGTCAAAAATAAGACTAAGACGAAAAAAGCTTTCTCTCAGTGAAATAAGTCAAAAATGGACCACTGTGTAATTTTCTGCAAATTCATGAAAGTTCAGCTTCATAATCTTTGAAACAGCTTAGAAGTACTGAGAAGCAGTATATTTTAGTGTTTTGAACAATTCCAGTGTTGATCTCAGTGAAAGAAGTCCAAAAATAAGACTAAGACGAAAAAAGCTTTCTCTCAGTGAAATAAGTCAAAATGGACCACTGTGTAATTTTCTGCAAATTCATGAAAGTTCAGCTTCATAATCTTTGAAACAGCTTAGAAGTACTGAGAAGCAGTATTTTAGTGTTTTGAACAATTCCAGTGTTGATCTCAGTGAAAGAAGTCAAAATAAGACTAAGACGAAAAAAGCTTTCTCTCAGTGAAATAAGTCAAAAATGGACCACTGTGTAATTTTCTGCAAATTCATGAAAGTTCAGCTTCATAATCTTTGAAACAGCTTAGAAGTACTGAGAAGCAGTAAATTTTAGTGTTTTGAACAATTCCAGTGTTGATCTCAGTGAAAGAAGTCCAAAAATAAGACTAAGACGAAAAAAGCTTTCTCTCAGTGAAATAAGTCAAAAATGGACCACTGTGTAATTTCTGCAAATTCATGAAAGTTCAGCTTCATAATCTTGAAACAGCTTAGAAGTACTGAGAAGCAGTATTTTTAGTGTTTTGAACAATTCCAGTGTTGATCTCAGTGAAAGAAGTCAAAAATAAGACTAAGACGAAAAAAGCTTTCTCTCAGTGAAATAAGTCAAAAATGGACCACTGTGTAATTTTCTGCAAATTCATGAAAGTTCAGCTTCATAATCTTTGAAACAGCTTAGAAGTACTGAGAAGCAGTAAATTTTAGTGTTTTGAACAATTCCAGTTTGATCTCAGTGAAAGAAGTCCAAAATAAGACTAAGACGAAAAAAGCTTTCTCTCAGTGAAATAAGTCAAAAATGGACCACTGTGTAATTTCTGCAAATTCATGAAAGTTCAGCTTCATAATCTTTGAAACAGCTTAGAAGTACTGAGAAGCAGTATATTTAGTGTTTTGAACAATTCCAGTGTTGATCTCAGTGAAAGAAGTCAAAAATAAGACTAAGACGAAAAAGCTTTCTCTCAGTGAAATAAGTCAAAAATGGACCACTGTGTAATTTTCTGCAAATTCATGAAAGTTCAGCTTCATAATCTTTGAAACAGCTTAGAAGTACTGAGAGCAGTAAATTTTAGTGTTTTGAACAATTCCAGTGTTGATCTCAGTGAAAGAAGTCAAAAATAAGACTAGACAAAAAAAGCTTTCTCTCAGTGAAATAAGTCAAAAATGGACCACTGTGTAATTTTCTGCAAATTCATGAAAGTTCAGCTTCATAATCTTTGAAACAGCTTAGAAGTACTGAGAAGCAGTAAATTTTAGTGTTTTGAACAATTCCAGTGTTGATCTCAGTGAAAGAAGTCAAAATAAGACTAAGACGAAAAAAGCTTTCTCTCAGTGAAATAAGTCAAAAATGGACCACTGTGTAATTTTCTGCAAATTCATGAAAGTTCAGCTTCATAATCTTTGAAACAGCTTAGAAGTACTGAGAAGCAGTATATTTTAGTGTTTTGAACAATTCCAGTGTTGATCTCAGTGAAAGAAGTCCAAAATAAGACTAAGACGAAAAAAGCTTTCTCTCAGTGAAATAAGTCAAAAAATGGACCACTGTGTAATTTTCTGCAAATTCATGAAAGTTCAGCTTCATAATCTTTGAAACAGCTTAGAAGTACTGAGAAGCAGTAAATTTTAGTGTTTTGAACAATTCCAGTGTTGATCTCAGTGAAAGAAGTCAAAATAAGACTAAGACGAAAAAAGCTTTCTCTCAGTGAAATAAGTCAAAAATGGACCACTGTGTAATTTTCTGCAAATTCATGAAAGTTCAGCTTCATAATCTTTGAAACAGCTTAGAAGTACTGAGAAGCAGTAAATTTTAGTGTTTTGAACAATTCCAGTGTTGATCTCAGTGAAAGAAGTCAAAATAAGACTAAGACGAAAAAAGCTTTCTCTCAGTGAAATAAGTCAAAAATGGACCACTGTGTAATTTTCTGCAAATTCATGAAAGTTCAGCTTCATAATCTTTGAAACAGCTTAGAAGTACTGAGAAGCAGTATATTTTAGTGTTTTGAACAATTCCAGTGTTGATCTCAGTGAAAGACTAAGACGAAAAAAGCTTTCTCTCAGTGAAATAAGTCAAAAATGGACCACTGTGTAATTTTCTGCAAATTCATGAAAGTTCAGCTTCATAATCTTTGAAACAGCTTAGAAGTACTGAGAAGCAGTATATTTTAGTGTTTTGAACAATTCCAGTGTTGATCTCAGTGAAAGAAGTCCAAAATAAGACTAAGACGAAAAAAGCTTTCTCTCAGTGAAATAAGTCAAAAATGGACCACTGTGTAATTTTCTGCAAATTCATGAAAGTTCAGCTTCATAATCTTTGAAACAGCTTAGAAGTACTGAGAAGCAGTATATTTTAGTGTTTTGAACAATTCCAGTGTTGATCTCAGTGAAAGAAGTCAAAAATAAGACTAAGACGAAAAAAAGCTTTCTCTCAGTGAAATAAGTCAAAAATGGACCACTGTGTAATTTTCTGCAAATTCATGAAAGTTCAGCTTCATAATCTTTGAAACAGCTTAGAAGTACTGAGAAGCAGTAAATTTTAGTGTTTTGAACAATTCCAGTGTTGATCTCAGTGAAAGAAGTCCAAAATAAGACTAAGACGAAAAAAGCTTTCTCTCAGTGAAATAAGTCAAAAATGGACCACTGTGTAATTTTCTGCAAATTCATGAAAGTTCAGCTTCATAATCTTTGAAACAGCTTAGAAGTACTGAGAAGCAGTAAATTTTAGTGTTTTGAACAATTCCAGTGTTGATCTCAGTGAAAGAAGTCAAAAATAACTAAGACGAAAAAAGCTTTCTCTCAGTGAAATAAGTCAAAAATGGACCACTGTGTAATTTTCTGCAAATTCATGAAAGTTCAGCTTCATAATCTTTGAAACAGCTTAGAAGTACTGAGAAGCAGTAAATTTTAGTGTTTTGAACAATTCCAGTGTTGATCTCAGTGAAAGAAGTCAAAAATAAGACTAAGACGAAAAAAGCTTTCTCTCAGTGAAATAAGTCAAAAATGGACCACTGTGTAATTTTCTGCAAATTCATGAAAGTTCAGCTTCATAATCTTTGAAACAGCTTAGAAGTACTGAGAAGCAGTAAATTTTAGTGTTTTGAACAATTCCAGTGTTGATCTCAGTGAAAGAAGTCAAAAATAAGACTAAGACGAAAAAAGCTTTCTCTCAGTGAAATAAGTCAAAAATGGACCACTGTGTAATTTTCTGCAAATTCATGAAAGTTCAGCTTCATAATCTTTGAAACAGCTTAGAAGTACTGAGAAGCAGTAAATTTTAGTGTTTTGAACAATTCCAGTGTTGATCTCAGTGAAAGAAGTCAAAATAAGACTAAGACGAAAAAAGCTTTCTCTCAGTGAAATAAGTCAAAAATGGACCACTGTGTAATTTTCTGCAAATTCATGAAAGTTCAGCTTCATAATCTTTGAAACAGCTTAGAAGTACTGAGAAGCAGTATATTTTAGTGTTTTGAACAATTCCAGTGTTGATCTCAGTGAAAGAAGTCAAAATAAGACTAAGACGAAAAAAGCTTTCTCTCAGTGAAATAAGTCAAAATGGACCACTGTGTAATTTTCTGCAAATTCATGAAAGTTCAGCTTCATAAATCTTTGAAACAGCTTAGAAGTACTGAGAAGCAGTAAATTTTAGTGTTTTGAACAATTCCAGTGTTGATCTCAGTGAAAGAAGTCCAAAATAAGACTAAGACGAAAAAAGCTTTCTCTCAGTGAAATAAGTCAAAAATGGACCACTGTGTAATTTTCTGCAAATTCATGAAAGTTCAGCTTCATAATCTTTGAAACAGCTTAGAAGTACTGAGAAGCAGTAATTTTAGTGTTTTGAACAATTCCAGTGTTGATCTCAGTGAAAGAAGTCCAAAATAAGACTAAGACGAAAAAAGCTTTCTCTCAGTGAAATAAGTCAAAAATGGACCACTGTGTAATTTTCTGCAAATTCATGAAAGTTCAGCTTCATAATCTTTGAAACAGCTTAGAAGTACTGAGAAGCAGTAAATTTTAGTGTTTTGAACAATTCCAGTGTTGATCTCAGTGAAAGAAGTCAAAAATAAGACTAAGACGAAAAAAGCTTTCTCTCAGTGAAATAAGTCAAAAATGGACCACTGTGTAATTTTCTGCAAATTCATGAAGTTCAGTTTCATAATCTTTGAAACAGCTTAGAAGTACTGAGAAGCAGTATATTTTAGTGTTTTGAACAATTCCAGTGTTGATCTCAGTGAAAGAAGTCAAAAATAAGACTAAGACGAAAAAAGCTTTCTCTCAGTGAAATAAGTCAAAAATGGACCACTGTGTAATTTTCTGCAAATTCATGAAAGTTCAGCTTCATAATCTTTGAAACAGCTTAGAAGTACTGAGAAGCAGTAAATTTTAGTGTTTTGAACAATTCCAGTGTTGATCTCAGTGAAAGAAGTCAAAATAAGACTAAGACGAAAAAAGCTTTCTCTCAGTGAAATAAGTCAAAAATGGACCACTGTGTAATTTTCTGCAAATTCATGAAAGTTCAGCTTCATAATCTTTGAAACAGCTTAGAAGTACTGAGAAGCAGTATTTTAGTGTTTTGAACAATTCCAGTGTTGATCTCAGTGAAAGAAGTCCAAAATAAGACTAAGACGAAAAAAGCTTTCTCTCAGTGAAATAAGTCAAAAATGGACCACTGTGTAATTTTCTGCAAATTCATGAAAGTTCAGCTTCATAATCTTTGAAACAGCTTAGAAGTACTGAGAAGCAGTAAATTTTAGTGTTTTGAACAATTCCAGTGTTGATCTCAGTGAAAGAAGTCAAAAATAAGACTAAGACGAAAAAAGCTTTCTCTCAGTGAAATAAGTCAAAAATGGACCACTGTGTAATTTTCTGCAAATTCATGAAAGTTCAGCTTCATAATCTTTGAAACAGCTTAGAAGTACTGAGAAGCAGTAAATTTTAGTGTTTTGAACAATTCCAGTGTTGATCTCAGTGAAAGAAGTCCAAAATAAGACTAAGACGAAAAAAGCTTTCTCTCAGTGAAATAAGTCAAAAATGGACCACTGTGTAATTTTCTGCAAATTCATGAAAGTTCAGCTTCATAATCTTTGAAACAGCTTAGAAGTACTGAGAAGCAGTAATTTTAGTGTTTTGAACAATTCCAGTGTTGATCTCAGTGAAAGAAGTCAAAAATAAGACTAAGACGAAAAAAGCTTTCTCTCAGTGAAATAAGTCAAAATGGACCACTGTGTAATTTTCTGCAAATTCATGAAAGTTCAGCTTCATAATCTTTGAAACAGCTTAGAAGTACTGAGAAGCAGTATATTTTAGTGTTTTGAACAATTCCAGTGTTGATCTCAGTGAAAGAAGTCCAAAATAAGACTAAGACGAAAAAAGCTTTCTCTCAGTGAAATAAGTCAAAAATGGACCACTGTGTAATTTTCTGCAAATTCATGAAAGTTCAGCTTCATAATCTTTGAAACAGCTTAGAAGTACTGAGAAGCAGTATATTTTAGTGTTTTGAACAATTCCAGTGTTGATCTCAGTGAAAGAAGTCAAAATAAGACTAAGACGAAAAAAGCTTTCTCTCAGTGAAATAAGTCAAAAATGGACCACTGTGTAATTTTCTGCAAATTCATGAAAGTTCAGCTTCATAATCTTTGAAACAGCTTAGAAGTACTGAGAAGCAGTAAATTTTAGTGTTTTGAACAATTCCAGTGTTGATCTCAGTGAAAGAAGTCCAAAATAAGACTAAGACGAAAAAAGCTTTCTCTCGTGAAATAAGTCAAAAATGGACCACTGTGTAATTTTCTGCAAATTCATGAAGTTCAGCTTCATAATCTTTGAAACAGCTTAGAAGTACTGAGAAGCAGTATATTTTAGTGTTTTGAACAATTCCAGTGTTGATCTCAGTGAAAGAAGTCAAAAATAAGACTAAGACGAAAAAAGCTTTCTCTCAGTGAAATAAGTCAAAAATGGACCACTGTGTAATTTTCTGCAAATTCATGAAAGTTCAGCTTCATAATCTTTGAAACAGCTTAGAAGTACTGAGAAGCAGTAAATTTTAGTGTTTTGAACAATTCCAGTGTTGATCTCAGTGAAAGAAGTCAAAATAAGACTAAGACGAAAAAAGCTTTCTCTCAGTGAAATAAGTCAAAAATGGACCACTGTGTAATTTTCTGCAAATTCATGAAAGTTCAGCTTCATAATCTTTGAAACAGCTTAGAAGTACTGAGAAGCAGTATATTTTAGTGTTTTGAACAATTCCAGTGTTGATCTCAGTGAAAGAAGTCAAAATAAGACTAAGACGAAAAAAGCTTTCTCTCAGTGAAATAAGTCAAAAATGGACCACTGTGTAATTTTCTGCAAATTCATGAAAGTTCAGCTTCATAATCTTTGAAACAGCTTAGAAGTACTGAGAAGCAGTAAATTTTAGTGTTTTGAACAATTCCAGTGTTGATCTCAGTGAAAGAAGTCCAAATAAGACTAAGACGAAAAAAGCTTTCTCTCAGTGAAATAAGTCAAAAATGGACCACTGTGTAATTTTCTGCAAATTCATGAAAGTTCAGCTTCATAATCTTTGAAACAGCTTAGAAGTACTGAGAAGCAGTATATTTTAGTGTTTTGAACAATTCCAGTGTTGATCTCAGTGAAAGAAGTCCAAAATAACTAAGACGAAAAAAGCTTTCTCTCAGTGAAATAAGTCAAAAATGGACCACTGTGTAATTTTCTGCAAATTCATGAAAGTTCAGCTTCATAATCTTTGAAACAGCTTAGAAGTACTGAGAAGCAGTAAATTTTAGTGTTTTGAACAATTCCAGTGTTGATCTCAGTGAAAGAAGTCCAAAATAAGACTAAGACGAAAAAAGCTTTCTCTCAGTGAAATAAGTCAAAAATGGACCACTGTGTAATTTTCTGCAAATTCATGAAAGTTCAGCTTCATAATCTTTGAAACAGCTTAGAAGTACTGAGAAGCAGTATATTTTAGTGTTTTGAACAATTCCAGTGTTGATCTCAGTGAAAGAAGTCAAAAATAAGACTAAGACGAAAAAAGCTTTCTCTCAGTGAAATAAGTCAAAAATGGACCACTGTGTAATTTTCTGCAAATTCATGAAAGTTCAGCTTCATAATCTTTGAAACAGCTTAGAAGTACTGAGAAGCAGTAAATTTTAGTGTTTTGAACAATTCCAGTGTTGATCTCAGTGAAAGAAGTCCAAAATAAGACTAAGACGAAAAAAGCTTTCTCTCAGTGAAATAAGTCAAAAATGGACCACTGTGTAATTTTCTGCAAATTCATGAAAGTTCAGCTTCATAATCTTTGAAACAGCTTAGAAGTACTGAGAAGCAGTATATTTTAGTGTTTTGAACAATTCCAGTGTTGATCTCAGTGAAAGAAGTCAAAATAAGACTAAGACGAAAAAAGCTTTCTCTCAGTGAAATAAGTCAAAAATGGACCACTGTGTAATTTTCTGCAAATTCATGAAAGTTCAGCTTCATAATCTTTGAAACAGCTTAGAAGTACTGAGAAGCAGTAAATTTTAGTGTTTTGAACAATTCCAGTGTTGATCTCAGTGAAAGAAGTCAAAAATAAGACTAAGACGAAAAAAGCTTTCTCTCAGTGAAATAAGTCAAAAATGGACCACTGTGTAATTTTCTGCAAATTCATGAAAGTTCAGCTTTCATAATCTTGAAACAGCTTAGAAGTACTGAGAAGCAGTATTTTTTAGTGTTTTGAACAATTCCAGTGTTGATCTCAGTGAAAGAAGTCAAAATAAGACTAAGACGAAAAAAGCTTTCTCTCAGTGAAATAAGTCAAAAATGGACCACTGTGTAATTTTCTGCAAATTCATGAAAGTTCAGCTTCATAATCTTTGAAACAGCTTAGAAGTACTGAGAAGCAGTATATTTTAGTTTTGAACAATTCCAGTGTTGATCTCAGTGAAAGAAGTCCAAAATAAGACTAAGACGAAAAAAGCTTTCTCTCAGTGAAATAAGTCAAAAATGGACCACTGTGTAATTTTCTGCAAATTCATGAAAGTTCAGCTTCATAATCTTTGAAACAGCTTAGAAGTACTGAGAAGCAGTAAATTTTAGTGTTTTGAACAATTCCAGTGTTGATCTCAGTGAAAGAAGTCCAAAATAAGACTAAGACGAAAAAAGCTTTCTCTCAGTGAAATAAGTCAAAAATGGACCACTGTGTAATTTTCTGCAAATTCATGAAAGTTCAGCTTCATAATCTTTGAAACAGCTTAGAAGTACTGAGAAGCAGTATATTTTAGTGTTTTGAACAATTCCAGTGTTGATCTCAGTGAAAGAATCCAAAATAAGACTAAGACGAAAAAAGCTTTCTCTCAGTGAAATAAGTCAAAAGGACCACTGTGTAATTTTCTGCAAATTCATGAAAGTTCAGCTTCATAATCTTTGAAACAGCTTAGAAGTACTGAGAAGCAGTAAATTTTAGTGTTTTGAACAATTCCAGTGTTGATCTCAGTGAAAGAAGTCAAAAATAAGACTAAGACGAAAAAGCTTTCTCTCAGTGAAATAAGTCAAAAATGGACCACTGTGTAATTTTCTGCAAATTCATGAAAGTTCAGCTTCATAATCTTTGAAACAGCTTAGAAGTACTGAGAAGCAGTAAATTTTAGTGTTTTGAACAATTCCAGTGTTGATCTCAGTGAAAGAAGTCAAAAATAAGACTAAGACGAAAAAAGCTTTCTCTCAGTGAAATAAGTCAAAAATGGACCACTGTGTAATTTTCTGCAAATTCATGAAAGTTCAGCTTCATAATCTTTGAAACAGCTTAGAAGTACTGAGAAGCAGTATATTTTAGTGTTTTGAACAATTCCAGTGTTGATCTCAGTGAAAGAAGTCAAAATAAGACTAAGACGAAAAAAGCTTTCTCTCAGTGAAATAAGTCAAAAATGGACCACTGTGTAATTTTCTGCAAATTCATGAAAGTTCAGCTTCATAATCTTTGAAACAGCTTAGAAGTACTGAGAAGCAGTAAATTTTAGTGTTTTGAACAATTCCAGTGTTGATCTCAGTGAAAGAAGTCAAAATAAGACTAAGACGAAAAAAGCTTTCTCTCAGTGAAATAAGTCAAAAATGGACCACTGTGTAATTTTCTGCAAATTCATGAAAGTTCAGCTTCATAATCTTTGAAACAGCTTAGAAGTACTGAGAAGCAGTATATTTTAGTGTTTTGAACAATTCCAGTGTTGATCTCAGTGAAAGAAGTCCAAAATAAGACTAAGACGAAAAAAGCTTTCTCTCAGTGAAATAAGTCAAAAAAGGACCACTGTGTAATTTTCTGCAAATTCATGAAAGTTCAGCTTCATAATCTTTGAAACAGCTTAGAAGTACTGAGAAGCAGTAAATTTTAGTGTTTTGAACAATTCCAGTGTTGATCTCAGTGAAAGAAGTCAAAAATAAGACTAAGACGAAAAAAGCTTTCTCTCAGTGAAATAAGTCAAAAATGGACCACTGTGTAATTTTCTGCAAATTCATGAAAGTTCAGCTTCATAATCTTTGAAACAGCTTAGAAGTACTGAGAAGCAGTAAATTTTAGTGTTTTGAACAATTCCAGTGTTGATCTCAGTGAAAGAAGTCAAAAATAAGACTAAGACGAAAAAAGCTTTCTCTCAGTGAAATAAGTCAAAAATGGACCACTGTGTAATTTTCTGCAAATTCATGAAAGTTCAGCTTCATAATCTTTGAAACAGCTTAGAAGTACTGAAAGCAGTATATTTTAGTGTTTTGAACAATTCCAGTGTTGATCTCAGTGAAAGAAGTCAAAATAAGACTAAGACGAAAAAAGCTTTCTCTCAGTGAAATAAGTCAAAAAGGACCACTGTGTAATTTTCTGCAAATTCATGAAAGTTCAGCTTCATAATCTTTGAAACAGCTTAGAAGTACTGAGAAGCAGTAAATTTTAGTGTTTTGAACAATTCCAGTGTTGATCTCAGTGAAAGAAGTCAAAAATAAGACTAAGACGAAAAAAGCTTTCTCTCAGTGAAATAAGTCAAAAATGGACCACTGTGTAATTTTCTGCAAATTCAAAAGTTCAGCTTCATAATCTTTGAAACAGCTTAGAAGTACTGAGAAGCAGTATATTTTAGTGTTTTGAACAATTCCAGTGTTGATCTCAGTGAAAGAAGTCCAAAATAAGACTAAGACGAAAAAAGCTTTCTCTCAGTGAAATAAGTCAAAAATGGACCACTGTGTAATTTTCTGCAAATTCATGAAAGTTCAGCTTCATAATCTTTGAAACAGCTTAGAAGTACTGAGAAGCAGTATATTTTAGTGTTTTGAACAATTCCAGTGTTGATCTCAGTGAAACAAGTCCAAAATAAGACTAAGACGAAAAAAGCTTTCTCTCAGTGAAATAAGTCAAAAAAGGACCACTGTGTAATTTTCTGCAAATTCATGAAAGTTCAGCTTCATAATCTTTGAAACAGCTTAGAAGTACTGAGAAGCAGTAAATTTTAGTGTTTTGAACAATTCCAGTGTTGATCTCAGTGAAAGAAGTCAAAAATAAGACTAAGACGAAAAAAGCTTTCTCTCAGTGAAATAAGTCAAAAATGGACCACTGTGTAATTTTCTGCAAATTCATGAAAGTTCAGCTTCATAATCTTTGAAACAGCTTAGAAGTACTGAGAAGCAGTAAATTTTAGTGTTTTGAACAATTCCAGTGTTGATCTCAGTGAAAGAAGTCAAAATAAGACTAAGACGAAAAAAGCTTTCTCTCAGTGAAATAAGTCAAAAATGGACCACTGTGTAATTTTCTGCAAATTCATGAAAGTTCAGCTTCATAATCTTTGAAACAGCTTAGAAGTACTGAGAAGCAGTAAATTTTAGTGTTTTGAACAATTCCAGTGTTGATCTCAGTGAAAGAAGTCAAAAATAAGACTAAGACGAAAAAAGCTTTCTCTCAGTGAAATAAGTCAAAAATGGACCACTGTGTAATTTTCTGCAAATTCATGAAAGTTCAGCTTCATAATCTTTGAAACAGCTTAGAAGTACTGAGAAGCAGTAAATTTTAGTGTTTTGAACAATTCCAGTGTTGATCTCAGTAAAAGAAGTCAAAAATAAGACTAAGACGAAAAAAGCTTTCTCTCAGTGAAATAAGTCAAAAATGGACCACTGTGTAATTTTCTGCAAATTCATGAAAGTTCAGCTTCATAATCTTGAAACAGCTTAGAAGTACTGAGAAGCAGTAAATTTTAGTGTTTTGAACAATTCCAGTGTTGATCTCAGTGAAAGAAGTCAAAATAAGACTAAGAAAAAAGCTTTCTCTCAGTGAAATAAGTCAAAAATGGACCACTGTGTAATTTTCTGCAAATTCATGAAAGTTCAGCTTCATAATCTTTGAAACAGCTTAGAAGTACTGAGAAGCAGTATATTTTAGTGTTTTGAACAATTCCAGTGTTGATCTCAGTGAAAGAAGTCAAAAATAAGACTAAGACGAAAAAAGCTTTCTCTCAGTGAAATAAGTCAAAAAAGGACCACTGTGTAATTTTCTGCAAATTCATGAAAGTTCAGCTTCATAATCTTTGAAACAGCTTAGAAGTACTGAGAAGCAGTAAATTTTAG
Organism: Poeciliopsis prolifica; assembly: GCF_027474105.1. Taxonomy (NCBI): domain Eukaryota; kingdom Metazoa; phylum Chordata; class Actinopteri; order Cyprinodontiformes; family Poeciliidae; genus Poeciliopsis; species Poeciliopsis prolifica. The sequence goes on from NW_026562655.1 coordinate 16,396, forward strand.
TGTTTTGAACAATTCCAGTGTTGATCTCAGTGAAAGAAGTCAAAATAAGACTAAGACGAAAAAAGCTTTCTCTCAGTGAAATAAGTCAAAAATGGACCACTGTGTAATTTTCTGCAATTCATGAAAGTTCAGCTTCATAATCTTTGAAACAGCTTAAAAGTACTGAGAAGCAGTAAATTTTAGTGTTTTGAACAATTCCAGTGTTGATCTCAGTGAAAGAAGTCAAAAATAAGACTAAGACGAAAAAAGCTTTCTCTCAGTGAAATAAGTCAAAAATGGACCACTGTGTAATTTTCTGCAAATTCATGAAAGTTCAGCTTCATAATCTTTGAAACAGCTTAGAAGTACTGAGAGCAGTAAATTTTAGTGTTTTGAACAATTCCAGTGTTGATCTCAGTGAAAGAAGTCAAAATAAGACTAAGACGAAAAAAGCTTTCTCTCAGTGAAATAAGTCAAAAATGGACCACTGTGTAATTTTCTGCAAATTCATGAAAGTTCAGCTTCATAATCTTTGAAACAGCTTAGAAGTACTGAGAAGCAGTAAATTTTAGTGTTTTGAACAATTCCAGTGTTGATCTCAGTGAAAGAAGTCAAAATAAGACTAAGACGAAAAAAGCTTTCTCTCAGTGAAATAAGTCAAAAATGGACCACTGTGTAATTTTCTGCAAATTCATGAAAGTTCAGCTTCATAATCTTTGAAACAGCTTAGAAGTACTGAGAAGCAGTATATTTTAGTGTTTTGAACAATTCCAGTGTTGATCTCAGTGAAAGAAGTCAAAAATAAGACTAAGACGAAAAAAGCTTTCTCTCAGTGAAATAAGTCAAAAATGGACCACTGTGTAATTTTCTGCAAATTCATGAAAGTTCAGCTTCATAATCTTTGAAACAGCTTAGAAGTACTGAGAAGCAGTATATTTTAGTGTTTTGAACAATTCCAGTGTTGATCTCAGTGAAAGAAGTCAAAATAAGACTAAGACGAAAAAGCTTTCTCTCAGTGAAATAAGTCAAAAATGGACCACTGTGTAATTTTCTGCAAATTCATGAAAGTTCAGCTTCATAATCTTTGAAACAGCTTAGAAGTACTGAGAAGCAGTAAATTTTAGTGTTTTGAACAATTCCAGTGTTGATCTCAGTGAAAGAAGTCAAAAATAAGACTAAGACGAAAAAAGCTTTCTCTCAGTGAAATAAGTCAAAAATGGACCACTGTGTAATTTTCTGCAAATTCATGAAAGTTCAGCTTCATAATCTTTGAAACAGCTTAGAAGTACTGAGAAGCAGTAAATTTTAGTGTTTTGAACAATTCCAGTGTTGATCTCAGTGAAAGAAGTCCAAAAATAAGACTAAGACGAAAAAAGCTTTCTCTCAGTGAAATAAGTCAAAAATGGACCACTGTGTAATTTTCTGCAAATTCATGAAAGTTCAGCTTCATAATCTTTGAAACAGCTTAGAAGTACTGAGAAGCAGTAAATTTTAGTGTTTTGAACAATTCCAGTGTTGATCTCAGTGAAAGAAGTCCAAAATAAGACTAAGACGAAAAAAGCTTTCTCTCAGTGAAATAAGTCAAAAATGGACCACTGTGTAATTTTCTGCAAATTCATGAAAGTTCAGCTTCATAATCTTTGAAACAGCTTAGAAGTACTGAGAAGCAGTAAATTTTAGTGTTTTGAACAATTCCAGTGTTGATCTCAGTGAAAGAAGTCAAAATAAGACTAAGACGAAAAAGCTTTCTCTCAGTGAAATAAGTCAAAAATGGACCACTGTGTAATTTTCTGCAAATTCATGAAAGTTCAGCTTCATAATCTTTGAAACAGCTTAGAAGTACTGAGAAGCAGTAAATTTTAGTGTTTTGAACAATTCCAGTGTTGATCTCAGTGAAAGAAGTCCAAATAAGACTAAGACGAAAAAAGCTTTCTCTCAGTGAAATAAGTCAAAAATGCACCACTGTGTAATTTCTGCAAATTCATGAAAGTTCAGCTTCATAATCTTTGAAACAGCTTAGAAGTACTGAGAAGCAGTAAATTTTAGTGTTTTGAACAATTCCAGTGTTGATCTCAGTGAAAGAAGTCAAAAATAAGACTAAGACGAAAAAAGCTTTCTCTCAGTGAAATAAGTCAAAAATGGACCACTGTGTAATTTTCTGCAAATTCATGAAAGTTCAGCTTCATAATCTTTGAAACAGCTTAGAAGTACTGAGAAGCAGTAAATTTTAGTGTTTTGAACAATTCCAGTGTTGATCTCAGTGAAAGAAGTCAAAAATAAGACTAAGACAAAAAAAGCTTTCTCTCAGTGAAATAAGTCAAAAATGGACCACTGTGTAATTTTCTGCAAATTCATGAAAGTTCAGCTTCATAATCTTTGAAACAGCTTAGAAGTACAGAGAAGCAGTAATTTTAGTGTTTTGAACAATTCCAGTGTTGATCTCAGTGAAAGAAGTCCAAAATAAGACTAAGACGAAAAAAGCTTTCTCTCAGTGAAATAAGTCAAAAATGGACCACTGTGTAATTTTCTGCAAATTCATGAAAGTTCAGCTTCATAATCTTTGAAACAGCTTAGAAGTACTGAGAAGCAGTAAATTTTAGTGTTTTGAACAATTCCAGTGTTGATCTCAGTGAAAGAAGTCAAAAATAAGACTAAGACGAAAAAAGCTTTCTCTCAGTGAAATAAGTCAAAAATGGACCACTGTGTAATTTTCTGCAAATTCATGAAAGTTCAGCTTCATAATCTTTGAAACAGCTTAGAAGTACTGAGAAGCAGTAAATTTTAGTGTTTTGAACAATTCCAGTGTTGATCTCAGTGAAAGAAGTCCAAAATAAGACTAAGACGAAAAAAGCTTTCTCTCAGTGAAATAAGTCAAAAATGCACCACTGTGTAATTTTCTGCAAATTCATGAAAGTTCAGCTTCATAATCTTTGAAACAGCTTAGAAGTACTGAGAAGCAGTAAATTTTAGTGTTTTGAACAATTCCAGTGTTGATCTCAGTGAAAGAAGTCAAAATAAGACTAAGACGAAAAAAGCTTTCTCTCAGTGAAATAAGTCAAAAATGGACCACTGTGTAATTTTCTGCAATTCATGAAAGTTCAGCTTCATAATCTTTGAAACAGCTTAGAAGTACTGAGAAGCAGTAAATTTTAGTGTTTTGAACAATTCCAGTGTTGATCTCAGTGAAAGAAGTCAAAAATAAGACTAAGACAAAAAAGCTTTCTCTCAGTGAAATAAGTCAAAAATGGACCACTGTGTAATTTTCGGCAATTTATGAAAGTTCAGCTTCATAATCTTTGAAACAGCTTAGAAGTACAGAGAAGCAGTCAATTTTAGTGTTTTGAACAATTCCAGTGTTGATCTCAGTGAAAGAAGTCCAAAATAAGACTAAGACGAAAAAAGCTTTCTCTCAGTGAAATAAGTCAAAAATGGACCACTGTGTAATTTTCTGCAAATTCATGAAAGTTCAGCTTCATAATCTTTGAAACAGCTTAGAAGTACTGAGAAGCAGTAAATTTTAGTGTTTTGAACAATTCCAGTGTTGATCTCAGTGAAAGAAGTCAAAAATAAGACTAAGACGAAAAAAGCTTTCTCTCAGTGAAATAAGTCAAAAATGGACCACTGTAATTTTCTGCAAATTCATGAAAGTTCAGCTTCATAATCTGAAACAGCTTAGAAGTACTGAGAAGCAGTAAATTTTAGTGTTTTGAACAATTCCAGTGTTGATCTCAGTGAAAGAAGTCAAAAATAAGACTAAGACGAAAAAAGCTTTCTCTCAGTGAAATAAGTCAAAAATGGACCACTGTGTAATTTTCTGCAAATTCATGAAAGTTCAGCTTCATAATCTTTGAAACAGCTTAGAAGTACTGAGAAGCAGTAAATTTTAGTGTTTTGAACAATTCCAGTGTTGATCTCAGTGAAAGAAGTCAAAAATAAGACTAAGACGAAAAAAGCTTTCTCTCAGTGAAATAAGTCAAAAATGGACCACTGTGTAATTTTCTGCAAATTCATGAAAGTTCAGCTTCATAATCTTTGAAACAGCTTAGAAGTACTGAGAAGCAGTAAATTTTAGTGTTTTGAACAATTCCAGTGTTGATCTCAGTGAAAGAAGTCAAAAATAAGACTAAGACAAAAAAAGCTTTCTCTCAGTGAAATAAGTCAAAAATGGACCACTGTGTAATTTTCTGCAAATTCATGAAAGTTCAGCTTCATAATCTTTGAAACAGCTTAGAAGTACTGAGAAGCAGTAATTTTAGTGTTTTGAACAATTCCAGTGTTGATCTCAGTGAAAGAAGTCCAAATAAGACTAAGACGAAAAAAGCTTTCTCTCAGTGAAATAAGTCAAAAATGGACCACTGTGTAATTTTCTGCAAATTCATGAAAGTTCAGCTTCATAATCTTTGAAACAGCTTAGAAGTACTGAGAAGCAGTAAATTTTAGTGTTTTGAACAATTCCAGTGTTGATCTCAGTAAAAGAAGTCAAAATAAGACTAAGACGAAAAAAGCTTTCTCTCAGTGAAATAAGTCAAAATGGACCACTGTGTAATTTTCTGCAAATTCATGAAAGTTCAGCTTCATAATCTCTGAAACAGCTTAGAAGTACTGAGAAGCAGTAAATTTTAGTGTTTTGAACAATTCCAGTGTTGATCTCAGTGAAAGAAGTCAAAAATAAGACTAAGACGAAAAAAGCTTTCTCTCAGTGAAATAAGTCAAAAATGGACCACTGTGTAATTTTCTGCAAATTCATGAAAGTTCAGCTTCATAATCTTTGAAACAGCTTAGAAGTACTGAGAAGCAGTATATTTTAGTGTTTTGAACAATTCCAGTGTTGATCTCAGTGAAAGAAGTCAAAAATAAGACTAAGACGAAAAAAGCTTTCTCTCAGTGAAATAAGTCAAAAATGGACCACTGTGTAATTTTCTGCAAATTCATGAAAGTTCAGCTTCATAATCTTTGAAACAGCTTAGAAGTACTGAGAAGCAGTAAATTTTAGTGTTTTGAACAATTCCAGTGTTGATCTCAGTGAAAGAAGTCAAAAATAAGACTAAGACGAAAAAAGCTTTCTCTCAGTGAAATAAGTCAAAAATGGACCACTGTGTAATTTTCTGCAAATTCATGAAAGTTCAGCTTCATAATCTTTGAAACAGCTTAGAAGTACTGAGAAGCAGTAAATTTTAGTTTTTGAACAATTCCAGTGTTGATCTCAGTGAAAGAAGTCAAAAATAAGACTAAGACGAAAAAAGCTTTCTCTCAGTGAAATAAGTCAAAAATGGACCACTGTGTAATTTTCTGCAAATTCATGAAAGTTCAGCTTCATAATCTTTGAAACAGCTTAGAAGTACTGAGAAGCAGTAAATTTTAGTGTTTTGAACAATTCCAGTGTTGATCTCAGTGAAAGAAGTCAAAATAAGACTAAGACGAAAAAAAGCTTTCTCTCAGTGAAATAAGTCAAAAATGGACCACTGTGTAATTTTCTGCAAATTCATGAAAGGTCAGCTTCATAATCTTTGAAACAGCTTAGAAGTACTGAGAAGCAGTATATTTTAGTGTTTTGAACAATTCCAGTGTTGATCTCAGTGAAAGAAGTCAAAATAAGACTAAGACGAAAAAAGCTTTCTCTCAGTGAAATAAGTCAAAAATGCACCACTGTGTAATTTTCTGCAAATTCATGAAAGTTCAGCTTCATAATCTTTGAAACAGCTTAGAAGTACTGAGAAGCAGTAAATTTTAGTGTTTTGAACAATTCCAGTGTTGATCTCAGTGAAAGAAGTCAAAAATAAGACTAAGACGAAAAAAGCTTTCTCTCAGTGAAATAAGTCAAAAATGGACCACTGTGTAATTTTCTGCAAATTCATGAAAGTTCAGCTTCATAATCTTTGAAAGAGCTTAGAAGTACTGAGAAGCAGTATATTTTAGTGTTTTGAACAATTCCAGTGTTGATCTCAGTGAAAGAAGTCAAAAATAAGACTAAGACGAAAAAAGCTTTCTCTCAGTGAAATAAGTCAAAAATGGACCACTGTGTAATTTTCTGCAAATTCATGAAAGTTCAGCTTCATAATCTTTGAAACAGCTTAGAAGTACTGAGAAGCAGTAAATTTTAGTGTTTTGAACAATTCCAGTGTTGATCTCAGTGAAAGAAGTCAAAAATAAGACTAAGACGAAAAAGCTTTCTCTCAGTGAAATAAGTCAAAAATGGACCACTGTGTAATTTTCTGCAAATTCATGAAAGTTCAGCTTCATAATCTTTGAAACAGCTTAGAAGTACTGAGAAGCAGTAAATTTTAGTGTTTTGAACAATTCCAGTGTTGATCTCAGTGAAAGAAGTCAAAAATAAGACTAAGACGAAAAAAGCTTTCTCTCAGTGAAATAAGTCAAAAATGGACCACTGTGTAATTTTCTGCAAATTCATGAAAGTTCAGCTTCATAATCTTTGAAACAGCTTAGAAGTACTGAGAAGCAGTATATTTTAGTGTTTTGAACAATTCCAGTGTTGATCTCAGTGAAAGAAGTCAAAAATAAGACTAAGACGAAAAAGCTTTCTCTCAGTGAAATAAGTCAAAAATGGACCACTGTGTAATTTTCTGCAAATTCATGAAAGTTCAGTTTCATAATCTTTGAAACAGCTTAGAAGTACTGAGAAGCAGTAATTTTAGTGTTTTGAACAATTCCAGTGTTGATCTCAGTGAAAGAAGTCAAAATAAGACTAAGACGAAAAAAGCTTTCTCTCAGTGAAATAAGTCAAAAATGGACCACTGTGTAATTTTCTGCAAATTCATGAAAGTTCAGCTTCATAATCTTTGAAACAGCTTAGAAGTACTGAGAAGCAGTAAATTTTAGTGTTTTGAACAATTCCAGTGTTGATCTCAGTGAAAGAAGTCAAAATAAGACTAAGACGAAAAAAGCTTTCTCTCAGTGAAATAAGTCAAAAATGGACCACTGTGTAATTTTCTGCAAATTCATGAAAGTTCAGCTTCATAATCTTTGAAACAGCTTAGAAGTACTGAGAAGCAGTATATTTTAGTGTTTTGAACAATTCCAGTGTCGATCTCAGTGAAAGAAGTCAAAAATAAGACTAAGACGAAAAAAGCTTTCTCTCAGTGAAATAAGTCAAAAATGGACCACTGTGTAATTTTCTGCAAATTCATGAAAGTTCAGCTTCATAATCTTTGAAACAGCTTAGAAGTACTGAGAAGCAGTAAATTTTAGTGTTTTGAACAATTCCAGTGTTGATCTCAGTGAAAGAAGTCAAAAATAAGACTAAGACAAAAAAAGCTTTCTCTCAGTGAAATAAGTCAAAAATGGACCACTGTGTAATTTTCTGCAAATTCATGAAAGTTCAGCTTCATAATCTTTGAAACAGCTTAGAAGTACAGAGAAGCAGTCAATTTTAGTGTTTTGAACAATTCCAGTGTTGATCTCAGTGAAAGAAGTCCAAAATAAGACTAAGACGAAAAAAGCTTTCTCTCAGTGAAATAAGTCAAAAATGGACCACTGTGTAATTTTCTGCAAATTCATGAAAGTTCAGCTTCATAATCTTTGAAACAGCTTAGAAGTACTGAGAAGCAGTAAATTTTAGTGTTTTGAACAATTCCAGTGTTGATCTCAGTAAAAGAAGTCAAAATAAGACTAAGACGAAAAAAGCTTTCTCTCAGTGAAATAAGTCAAAAATGGACCACTGTGTAATTTTCTGCAAATTCATGAAAGTTCAGCTTCATAATCTCTGAAACAGCTTAGAAGTACTGAGAAGCAGTAAATTTTAGTGTTTTGAACAATTCCAGTGTTGATCTCAGTGAAAGAAGTCAAAAATAAGACTAAGACGAAAAAAGCTTTCTCTCAGTGAAATAAGTCAAAAATGGACCACTGTGTAATTTTCTGCAAATTCATGAAAGTTCAGCTTCATAATCTTTGAAACAGCTTAGAAGTACTGAGAAGCAGTCAATTTTAGTGTTTTGAACAATTCCAGTGTTGATCTCAGTGAAAGAAGTCAAAAATAAGACTAAGACGAAAAAAGCTTTCTCTCAGTGAAATAAGTCAAAAATGGACCACTGTGTAATTTTCTGCAAATTCATGAAAGTCAGCTTCATAATCTTTGAAACAGCTTAGAAGTACTGAGAAGCAGTAATTTTAGTGTTTTGAACAATTCCAGTGTTGATCTCAGTGAAAGAAGTCAAAATAAGACTAAGACGAAAAAGCTTTCTCTCAGTGAAATAAGTCAAAATGCACCACTGTGTAATTTTCTGCAAATTCATGAAAGTTCAGCTTCATAATCTTTGAAACAGCTTAGAAGTACTGAGAAGCAGTAAATTTTAGTGTTTTGAACAATTCCAGTGTTGATCTCAGTGAAAGAAGTCAAAAATAAGACTAAGACGAAAAAAGCTTTCTCTCAGTGAAATAAGTCAAAAATGGACCACTGTGTAATTTTCTGCAAATTCATGAAAGTTCAGCTTCATAATCTTTGAAACAGCTTAGAAGTACTGAGAAGCAGTATATTTTAGTGTTTTGAACAATTCCAGTGTTGATCTCAGTGAAAGAAGTCAAAAATAAGACTAAGACGAAAAAAGCTTTCTCTCAGTGAAATAAGTCAAAAATGGACCACTGTGTAATTTTCTGCAAATTCATGAAAGTTCAGCTTCATAATCTTTGAAACAGCTTAGAAGTACTGAGAAGCAGTAAATTTTAGTGTTTTGAACAATTCCAGTGTTGATCTCAGTGAAAGAAGTCAAAAATAAGACTAAGACGAAAAAAGCTTTCTCTCAGTGAAATAAGTCAAAAATGGACCACTGTGTAATTTTCTGCAAATTCATGAAAGTTCAGCTTCATAATCTTTGAAACAGCTTAGAAGTACTGAGAAGCAGTAAATTTTAGTGTTTTGAACAATTCCAGTGTTGATCTCAGTGAAAGAAGTCAAAAATAAGACTAAGACGAAAAAAGCTTTCTCTCAGTGAAATAAGTCAAAAATGGACCACTGTGTAATTTTCTGCAAATTCATGAAAGTTCAGCTTCATAATCTTTGAAACAGCTTAGAAGTACTGAGAAGCAGTATATTTTAGTGTTTTGAACAATTCCAGTGTTGATCGCAGTGAAAGAAGTCAAAATAAGACTAAGACGAAAAAAGCTTTCTCTCAGTGAAATAAGTCAAAAATGGACCACTGTGTAATTTTCTGCAAATTTATGAAAGTTCAGTTTCATAATCTTTGAAACAGCTTAGAAGTACTGAGAAGCAGTATATTTTAGTGTTTTGAACAATTCCAGTGTTGATCTCAGTGAAAGAAGTCAAAAATAAGACTAAGACGATAAAAGCTTTCTCTCAGTGAAATAAGTCAAAATGGACCACTGTGTAATTTTCTGCAAATTCATGAAAGTTCAGCTTCATAATCTTTGAAACAGCTTAGAAGTACTGAGAAGCAGTAAATTTTAGTGTTTTGAACAATTCCAGTGTTGATCTCAGTGAAAGAAGTCCAAAATAAGACTAAGACGAAAAAAGCTTTCTCTCAGTGAAATAAGTCAAAAATGGACCACTGTGTAATTTTCTGCAAATTCATGAAAGTTCAGCTTCATAATCTTTGAAACAGCTTAGAAGTACTGAGAAGCAGTATATTTTAGTGTTTTGAACAATTCCAGTGTTGATCTCAGTGAAAGAAGTCAAAAATAAGACTAAGACGAAAAAAGCTTTCTCTCAGTGAAATAAGTCAAAAATGGACCACTGTGTAATTTTCTGCAAATTCATGAAAGTTCAGCTTCATAATCTTTGAAACAGCTTAGAAGTACTGAGAAGCAGTAAATTTTAGTGTTTTGAACAATTCCAGTGTTGATCTCAGTGAAAGAAGTCAAAAATAAGACTAAGACAAAAAAAGCTTTCTCTCAGTGAAATAAGTCAAAAATGGACCACTGTGTAATTTTCTGCAAATTCCTGAAAGTTCAGCTTCATAATCTTTGAAACAGCTTAGAAGTACAGAGAAGCAGTCAATTTTAGTGTTTTGAACAATTCCAGTGTTGATCTCAGTGAAAGAAGTCAAAAATAAGACTAAGACGAAAAAAGCTTTCTCTCAGTGAAATAAGTCAAAAATGGACCACTGTGTAATTTTCTGCAAATTCATGAAAGTTCAGCTTCATAATCTTTGAAACAGCTTAGAAGTACTGAGAAGAAGTAAATTTTAGTGTTTTGAACAATTCCAGTGTTGATCTCAGTGAAAGAAGTCAAAAATAAGACTAAGACGAAAAAAGCTTTCTCTCAGTGAAATAAGTCAAAAATGGACCACTGTGTAATTTTCTGCAAATTCCTGAAAGTTCAGCTTCATAATCTTTGAAACAGCTTAGAAGTACTGAGAAGCAGTATATTTTAGTGTTTTGAACAATTCCAGTGTTGATCTCAGTGAAAGAAGTCAAAAATAAGACTAAGAAAAAAAGCTTTCTCTCAGTGAAATAAGTCAAAAATGGACCACTGTGTAATTTTCTGCAAATTCATGAAAGTTCAGCTTCATAATCTTTGAAACAGCTTAGAAGTACTGAGAAGTAGTAAATTTTAGTGTTTTGAACAATTCCAGTGTTGATCTCAGTGAAAGAAGTCAAAAATAAGACTAAGACGAAAAAAGCTTTCTCTCAGTGAAATAAGTCAAAAATGCACTGTGTAATTTTCTGCAAATTCATGAAAGTTCAGCTTCATAATCTTTGAAACAGCTTAGAAGTACTGAGAAGCAGTAAATTTTAGTGTTTTGAACAATTCCAGTGTTGATCTCAGTGAAAGAAGTCAAAAATAAGACTAAGACGAAAAAAGCTTTCTCTCAGTGAAATAAGTCAAAAATGGACCACTGTGTAATTTTCTGCAAATTCATGAAAGTTCAGCTTCATAATCTTTGAAACAGCTTAGAAGTACTGAGAAGCAGTAAATTTTAGTGTTTTGAACAATTCCAGTGTTGATCTCAGTGAAAGAAGTCAAAAATAAGACTAAGACGAAAAAAGCTTTCTCTCAGTGAAATAAGTCAAAAATGGACCACTGTGTAATTTTCTGCAAATTCCTGAAAGTTCAACTTCATAATCTTTGAAACAGTTTAGAAGTACTGAGAAGCAGTATATTTTAGTGTTTTGAACAATTCCAGTGTTGATCTAAGTGAAAGAAGTCAAAAATAAGACTAAGACGAAAAAAGCTTTCTCTCAGTGAAATAAGTCAAAAATGAACCACTGTGTAATTTTCTGCAAATTCATGAAAGTTCAGCTTCATAATCTTTGAAACAGCTAGAAGTACTGAGAAGCAGTATATTTTAGTGTTTTGAACAATTCCATTGTTGATCTCAGTGAAAGAACTCAAAAATAAGACTAAGACGAAAAAAGCTTTCTCTCAGTGAAATAAGTCAAAAATGGACCACTGTGTAATTTTCTGCAAATTCATGAAAGTTCAGCTTCATAATCTTTGAAACAGCTTAGAAGTACTGAGAAGCAGTATATTTTAGTGTTTTGAACAATTCCAGTGTTGATCTCAGTGAAAGAAGTCAAAAATAACACTAAGACGAAAAAAGTTTTCTCTCAGTGAAATAAGTCAAAAATGCACCACTGTGTAATTTTCTGCAAATTCATGAAAATTCAGCTTCATAATCTTTGAAACAGCTTAGAAGTACTGAGAAGCAGTATATTTTAGTGTTTTGAACAATTCCAGTGTTGATCTCAGTGAAAGAAGTCAAAAATAAGACTAAGACGAAAAAAGCTTTCTCTCAGTGAAATAAGTCAAAATGCACTACTGTGTAATTTTCTGCAAATTCATGAAAGTTCAGCTTCATAATCTTTGAAACAGCTTAGAAGTACTAAGAAGCAGTAAATTTTAGTGTTTTGAACAATTCCAGTGTTGATCTCAGTGAAAGAAGTCAAAAATAAGACTAAGACGAAAAAAGCTTTCTCTCAGTGAAATAAGTCAAAAATGCACCACTGTGTAATTTTCTGCAAATTCATGAAAGTTCAGCTTCATAATCTTTGAAACAGCTTAGAAGTACTGAGAAGCAGTATATTTGAGTGTTTTGAACAATTCCAGTGTTGATCTCAGTGAAAGAAGTCAAAAATAAGACTAAGACGAAAAAAGCTTTCTCTCAGTGAAATAAGTCAAAAATGCACCACTGTGTAATTTTCTGCAAATTCATGAAAGTTCAGCTTCATAATCTTTGAAACAGCTTAGAAGTACTGAGAAGCAGTATGTTTTAGTGTTTTGAACAATTCCAGTGTTGATCTCAGTGAAAGAAGTCAAAAATAAGACTAAGACGAAAAAAGCTTTCTCTCAGTGAAATAAGTCAAAAATGCACCACTGTGTAATTTTCTGCAAATTCATGAAAGTTCAGCTTCATAATCTTTGAAACAGTTTAGAAGTACTGAGAAGCAGTATTTTTAGTGTTTTGAACAATTCCAGTGTTGATCTCAGTGAAAGAAGTCAAAAATAAGACTAAGACGAAAAAAGCTTTCTCTCAGTGAAATAAGTCAAATTTGCACCACTGTGTAATTTTCTGCAAATTCATGAAAGTTCAGCTTCATAATCTTTGAAACAGCTTAGAAGTACTAGAAGCAGTAAATTTTAGTGTTTTGAACAATTCCAGTGTTGATCTCAGTGAAAGAAGTCAAAAATAAGACTAAGACGAAAAAAGCTTTCTCTCAGTGAAATAAGTCAAAAATGCACCACTGTGTAATTTTCTGCAAATTCATGAAAGTTCAGATTCATAATCTTTGAAACAGCTTAGAAGTACTAGAAGCAGTAAATTTTAGTGTTTTGAACAATTCCAGTGTTGATCTCAGTGAAAGAAGTCAAAAATAAGACTAAGACAAAAAAAGCTTTCTCTCAGTGAAATAAGTCAAAAATGCACCACTATGTAATTTTCTGCAAATTCATGAAAGTTCAGCTTCATAATCTTTGAAACAGCATAGAAGTACTGAGAAGCAGTATATTTTAGTGTTTTGAACAATTCCAGTGTTGATCTCAGTGAAAGAAGTAAAAATAAGACTAAGACGAAAAAAGCTTTCTCTCAGTGAAATAAGTCAAAAATGCACCACTGTGTAATTTTCTGCAAATTCATGAAAGTTCAGCTTCATAATCTTTGAAACAGCTTAGAAGTACTAAGAAGCAGTAAATTTTAGTGTTTTGAACAATTCCAGTGTTGATCTCAGTGAAAGAAGTCAAAAATAAGACTAAGACGAAAAAAGCTTTCTCTCAGTGAAATAAGTCAAAAATGCACCACTGTGTAATTTTCTGCAAATTCATGAAAGTTCAGCTTCATAATGTTTGAATCAGCATAGAAGTACTGAGAAGCAGTATATTTTAGTGTTTTGAACAATTCCAGTGTTGATCTGTGACAGAAGTCAAAAATAAGACTAAGACGAAAAAAGCTTTCTCTCAGTGAAATAAGTCAAAAGTGCACCACTGTGTAATATTCTGCAAATTCATGAAAGTTCAGCTTTATAATCTTTGAAACAGCATAGAGTAATGAGAAGCAGTATATTTTAGTGTTTTGAACAATTCCAGTGTTGATCTCAGTGAAAGAAGTCAAAAATAAGACTAAGACGAAAAAAGCTTTCTCTCAGTGAAATAAGTCAAAAATGCACCACTGTGTAATATTCTGCAAATTCATGAAAGTTCAGCTTTTTAATCTTTGAAACAGCATAGAAGTAATGAGAAGCAGTATATTTTAGTGTTTTGAACAATTCCAGTGTTGATCTTAGTGACAAAGTAAAAAATAAGACTAAGACGAAAGCTTTCTCTCAGTGAAATAAGTCAAAAATGGACCACTGTGTAATTTTTCTGCAAATTCATGAAAGTTCAGCTTCATAATCTTTGAAACAGCATAGAAGTACTGAGAAGCAGTATATTTTAGTGTTTTGAACAATTCCAGTGTTGATCTCAGTGACAGAAGTCAAAAATACGACTAAGACGAAAAAAGCTTTCTCTCAGTGAAATAAGTCAAAAATGGACCACTGTGTAATTTTCTGCAAATTCATGAAAGTTCAGCTTCTAATCTTTGAAACAGCTTAGAAGTACTGAGAAGCAGTATATTTTAGTGTTTTGAACAATTCCAGTGTTGATCTCAGTGAAAGAAGTCAAAAATAAGACTAAGACGAAAAAAGCTTTCTCTCAGTGAAATAAGTCAAAAATGCAACACTGTGTAATATTCTGCAAATTCATGAAAGTTCAGCTTTATAATCTTTGAAACAGCATAGAAATACTGAGAAGCAGTAGATTTCAGTGGTTTTTAAATTCCAGAGTTTCTTGAAGATAAAACTATGAGACAAAAAAAGCTTTATCATAGTGAAATAAGTCAAAATGCATTGATGTAATTTTCAGCCAAATATTCAACCTTCAGCTTTATAATCTTTGAAACAGCATAGAAATACTGAGAAGCAATAGGTTTCGGTGGTTTTAAAATTCCTGTGTTTATGAACATTCAACTGTCTCATGCCAAAAACGCATTATTTCAATGAAATATGTAAAAAATGCACCAATGTGTAATTTTCATCAAAATCTTGAAATTTCACTTTTGTTATCTTTGAAATAACATAGAAATTCTGAGAAGCAGCAGATTTTGGTGCTTTGAAATATTTCTGCGTTTTTTGAAAATAAAACTACTAAGGCCAAAAACGCTTTATCTCACTGAAAGAAGTCAAAAATGCACACTGTGTAATTTTCAAAAAAATCTTCACAATTAAGCTTTGTAATCTTTGTAACTTTCAGCAAAATATTCAACTTTCAGCTTTATAATCTTTGAAACAGCATAAAATACTGAGAAGCAGTTGATTTTGGTGGTTAGAACTATTTCTGTGTTTCATGAAAATAACACTATCTAAGACCAAAATGTTTTATCTCAGTGAATAAACAAAATATTGAACTTTCAGCTTTATAAACTTTGAAACATTATAGTAATAATGAGAAGCAGCATATTTCAGTGGTTTGAACAATTTCTGTGTTTTATGAATATAAAACTATGTAATGCAAAAAATGCTTTATCTCAGTGAAATAAGTCAAAAATGCACCAATGTGTGTAATTATTAGTAAAATCTTCAACTTTCAGCTTTAAAAACTTTGAAACAGCATAGAATTAGTAAGAAGCAGTAGATTTGGTGGTTTGAAATGACCGTCCGCTCCGTTGTCTCTGCACATCTTTGACAGCAGCTCTGAATGCTTTAGGCAGTTTCTCCAGGCATCATACCTGCTCTGCAGTCACGGAGAGACGCTCAGTCACTCATAACAAGATTTAAGTTGAAAAAAACTCTTTTGTCAACCGCTTCTAACAATGTTAGAAAAGTCTTTCTAACATGAGACTCTAAGACTCTAACACCACAATGGCGAAAGCCGGCTTGGACGTGTGAGTTGCCCTTGTGACTGAAAACATTATGACCAAATTGTTTCATATTTTCCTTTCAGGTTCATCGACTAGTTTTGGTCAACGGAGAAGATGTGCTGAGAGGGATTGTCTCTCTGTCTGATATTCTGCAAGCCCTGGTTCTCTCTCCTGCAGGTATTTATGTTCTGTACTCTTAACAACAACCCTTAAGTCTTCCTCTGCTCTTTCTGTCCTTTTTCTGCCTATTTACCTTCCTGCCTTCCAATTTCAAAAGCCTCCTGCTCCTTCTGACACAACTAGTCTTTGTTTGAACACAACAAGGGACTTCCATCTTATTTATCATCCCTGGCTTAAGCCATGAAATCTCTTTTTAGCTTTCTTCTCGCTTTCCTTCCAACCAACAAAACTCTTTCCTAAATTATTTTACTCCACCTCATTGGGAGGACCTTAACTTGGAATTATGTCAACATGTATGTACCTGCATTCTTCACTTCCTTCATGTTAGACGGATGGAGTCATCCATCTAACATCTTCCATTCTTCTATTTGCCAATTTTTCCACATTTACCCAAACAGTCCGTACATTTTTACTACATTTGTATAAAATGTTTCACCTAGCAGCCTCTCCAGTCTCACATGAACCGTTGACACCCTTCCCTCCAAAGTTCATCTCTCCTTTTTCGAGCCAGTGTCATCACTTCCTTCTCCGAAAGTTCCAACCAGCATTTCCCAGGTAAGATTCCCATCTAAACTGTCAGTGGCTGGTTGTCTGAGACTCAATCTGGAGCTTAGCACTGCCTGTTGAGGTCCCCAAATCAATAGCAACAAGAGAACAGTTTTCATTACATGTCGGTTTGCATAACTTCATCTTGTTCTAAGCAAAGAGGTTTTAATCCATTGTTGTGCCTCACCTCCACATCCAAGGCCTGGCAAGTCAAAGGGTACTTCTTCATTTCCATGACATGATATCAGTGATGGAAGTAGTAACAAAGTGTCCCCGATGATGTAAGAAGTTTTACAATTTATAATAGGAGAAATTTCAGTAATGGTCATATAATAGTGCGTCTGGATTTTGCCATGCATGTAGCCTGTGGTCTAGTGAAAGCATTGACTGAGTTTAGATTGTTAAAAAATAAATACTAGCTTTTTATATTAGTACTTGACACTTTGGCAGGACAAATCTGCCAAATCATTAAAAGTAACACATTGCATATCTAATTTTAACAAAAAAATAAAGCAACATTGCAAAAAAAAAAAAAAAAAAACTTTGTGGGAATAAAATACACAAGCAACAGTAATGACAAAACAATTTAGTAGAGTAACTTATCATATGCAGTTAAACAAAAGCATTGATTAGCCAATCCCAAGTCAGTGAGTCGTGTTATAAAAGCAAAGGCTTTTCTTTCAGTATGCTGACCAGCTCCTGATTTTCACACACAACAGCAAGAAGGAAATGAATCATTGGTCTTTGAGAAGTAATTGTTGCTGCTGAAATACTGCTGGTTTAAAAATATTTGCCACATCATTCCTCCTCACAAATTCTTCAAATTAAGATATGATTCCTAAGAACCATAAAGTCAATTACTGCTTTCGACATATTAGAAATTGTTTTAATCTTTTGTTCTTGACCATCTGTCGTGCTTCTTTCCAAAATCCTGCTTTCCAACCATCCTGAAACAGTCATAGAAATTTCATATTTTTATTAAAAGAAGTAAAACATTTATACTATTTAAATGCCTTGATTTCTGCTAAATAAATGTATGCTTTTTAATGACCAGCAGAAAACATTTTCCCTCCATGTGATCCTCCTGCAACTGCACGTTGCACATCACTTACGCAAACAGAAATTTTTCTGGAAATTTTTAACAAAATTATTTTTAAGACATTTTACCAGGAAGATTTTCACCCAATTCATTCAGCAAACAGAATAAGTTGTGAACAATAACATTGATTTTCTGCATTCGAGCAAACAATTGCTTCTTAATAGCTGAGAGCCCAGTCTTTGCGAAGAAGAGCGTGGAACGAAGGGCTGAGGTTTCCCAAGCTATGAATTTAAAGACAGAGAAAAAAATATATATATATAAAACAATTTTGTGTGTTAACCCTTCCTGCTCAGTTTGCAGACTTTGTAGTGGTCCTCTTGTATGAAATGAACATCACTCTTGTAAATCCAATAGGTAATATTATGAAAACATTATATTGTGATCGACAGTAATTTTCAGCACAGTCCCTGGTGTGAAAGTCCTAAAGACAAAAGCTCACATAAGACAAATCAGGTCCTACACTTCATAATCTCTTCTACTTCCACTATGTCTACATCAGGAGATTCATGTATGGCCTGGAAAACTTGCTTAATGTCATGTCATGATGTTAACAATCACTTCTGATGATGGGTAATAATTTCACTAAAAAAATGGAGTGGCAATTGTTTGAGCGCTCCCTCTATTGTATTCAGTATCTCTCTGGAGTTTTGTGACGCATGGACAACCTGTAACACAAATTTGCTGGCAAATGATGCTATACAATTTTTCTGTGAAGCAATTCTTCTCCAGGCTTTAAAATACTTGAATAGCACAGTTTTTAATCTCATGCTGATGTCAACAAGGTGTTATGTCTTATACAAACCTCACTGAAGACTGCTATATTCAAAAATTATACAGACTCAATAATCATTTGCTTCTTTTTTTGAAAGTCCAAATAACACAGCATCTGCGTGTTACTCATCCCAGGTATTTGGGTGGCCATTTACAACTTTGCCTCAAAATTCTCTTTGTGGTTTCAAACTGATGCACAAATGTTCTAATGCAATCTGTCACTTCTGGAGCAGACTTTGTCTTCATTGTGTAAATCTGTGGCCATTTGGTGAAAGAGTTAATGATGACATATTGGTGTCCTGACTTTGTTTGAGACAGTTTTTCGTTCAAGTCTATTCCAACCAAAACAAAAGGATGTGAAACCTTAAATGAAAGAATTAGTTAATTATGCTAGAAAATAAATTAATAAGAAAAGATGGGTACATTTTGAGAGTACAGCTTTGTAAGCAAAAAAAATTATAGTCTTTTGACTTGGTGCGAATCTTCTCGTATCTATAAAACTCCATCTACTCATTTTCTCTCTCAAATGAGTAAAAACTGAGTAACCTAAGGTTTTAATTATTTAAGTTAAAGTCATGTTTGAATCTGATCGTTTTTGCTCCAAAACTGGAAATTAGGGTTTATTTTCTTTATCTCAGTGTTGCTATCACAAAATCGAATAAATTAAAATACAGACATCAATATGAGTTAGATAGAAATACATAGAAATACATTAACTCTCATCAATTTTACAGAATGTTAACTTTGGTTCTTCAAAAAAATCTGCTATATGTCTGTTGGATGTCCACAGTGTACATAAGGAGAAGATTTTTCAGTTTGAGGTGACTGTGATCCACCCAGCTGCCGATGATCTCTACCTGCAGGCTGCAAGCTGTTCTGTTTACCTGGGGTGGAGTTGTTAGCTTTGCCAGTTTCAAACATCCTGGTCACAAGCGTACCAGTCTATCTATACACACATGCACACACACGCAGAGTAAACACTCCTAGCATATGTTAAGTCTGTTAAACAGATGGCAGTTGATGAGCTTTGTTGTTATTGAAAAACTTAGGGATTAATAAAATATCTTTAAATACTCATGAGTTCAATCTTTATGATGAGAAATCATCATTTAAATGATGATTTCACCAACAGCTTTGCCCCGAGCTTTAATAAAAGACGAAAAAGAAGCTGAAATGCAAAACACATTAGAGTTTGAGGTTGAAAAGAATGCATGGGCCAACCACATGTTCCTTTAGTTTCACATCATCAGCATCACCATCATTCCCTGAACAAATACTTCAGCCAATCAGCTGATCTGACTGTTTTTTTCAGTTAAACTTTGTATCAAACTGTAGCAGGTGTGAAAATCTTCATATAATCTGTCCTGAGAGTACTGATGGATCCCAAACCAAGGTAGGAGCAATCATATGTTCAATTAATTGTTTATATAAGCAAAAGTTTCTTTAAGTTTTACACTAAGCTGTTTTTAGATTTATTATGTTTATTTTATACTTAGCTAATATTAATTTTATTGTACTTCTTTGAATTTTATTTGAGATTTATTTACATTTCTTTAGATTTCCCCAGTTACTTCTCAAATTTAAGTATGAATACACAGTAACATTGCTGAACATAATGGAGACATTTGACATTTTTGTAGTTCATTCTGTCCTACAACACTTATGAAATATTTGAGAATTTCCAAAGAAATTTCAGATATCTAAAGTAATTTTGTCCCATTTTTCTTGCATGCATGTCTGAAAGTCTGGTTTTAAAAGTCTTAGATCTAATCAACTATTTCAGATGTTGAGTCTTTAATAAGCTCAGATTCCCTGTTGAGTGTCACATTTAAGTTAGTTAAATCTTAAAGATTTGTTCATGGCTTCTTTAAAAAATTACAAAAGGTATTGAAATATTCTTGTGAAACCCTGGAAACAATTATTTAAAAACCTGCCTGTAATAGTTTCTGTAAAGAAGTTAAATCAAATATAAATACTTAGACATTACTTTAAAACTAGCAATTAGTTTGTCCTGTTTTATTTGAAGAGACTATTATGACAATTCAAAAAAAGTTTTGAATTCCTTACAAATTTAATAAAAATAGGAAACCTCTGGTACTGTAATATAAAATCTAAGAACACTTAAACAAAGTAATAAAACTAAACAATGAAAATGGAGAAAAATACATTTTAAACAGCTGGGTAAAATAATACATAAAATTGCTAGTGATGAATAGACTGGGATCCCCTCCATTTATTCTCACTTAAAGTGGTTAAAATCATTCAGGCATATCTTATCAGCTGCACATCATGTGTCTTGAAGATGGTTTTTCTTGGTTTAAACCTCAGATATTATTATGGTGAGCCAACATTATTATTATTATTATTATTATTATTATTATTATTATTATTATTATTATTATTATTATTATTATTATTATTATTATTATTATTATTATTATTATCCATCCATCCACCCATTTTCCGGTCACCCTTCTCCCTAACGGTGCCTTGTCAACATGTCCAGGTCTGCCTGACCAAGCAAGAAGGCAGACTGCAAGATGCTAAAAGAAGTTTCCAAAATCCTTAAAATATCATCAGCGAACATACAGAATAGGGTTTTTTGCATGTTGGTTTACAATCAGAAAGAGACTGTGAGCTAAAGCTTCATACTGTTTGCATAGAGGAAAGCTTCACTTTGGGGCCTGTTGCCTTTCTCCAGTGGCCAATGGGAGAGAGGCAGTGAACACCCTGAACAGGTCCAAAGTATTTCCTCAGATAGAAAACTATCTCATTTACATATTTTGCTTAATGAGGTAAACATAGTCAGTTTTCTCTAATTAAATCTACTACTTTTACAGAGTTAAAATGATGAGGTTAGATAAAAAAAACTAACATTTCATATTGAATGAGGCATTGTGAGTGTTTAAATAGTTAAACTTTGAATTTACTGCCATGCTATAGTCTAACCAATTTAACATTAAATATGTAAAAGTATTTATATATGGACATTTTATATAGACTTTCCTGTGTAGGAAAATTAACAAGTGAAGGGCTGCTCCCTTTAAACCAATCACAAACCAAAAGTATTCGTGTCAGCCTGATTAACAGAAACCACAGCTGGTTAAACAGAGAAATATCATTTTAAAGTGAAGCCAAGTGACAGAAGAGCCAGTGTATTTAAGGCTCCATAGCGATCAGTTTCATTTTTGCACATGAAGCAACAAGTAACATTGGTAAATTGCTTCAGGATATCTGAGAAAGACGTCACGTCAGGAATATGTTCTGGAAAGATGGTTCTGCTGTGGACAAAAGTCACAATAATTGACAGCAAATAGATTATTGTGCCTTACTTCTGATTTGCAATAGAGGAAACAATTGTTAGGGTAGAGTAATCTTTGGAGAAGAATTAGAAGTTAGACCACACATAAAGTGAAATATTTTCCTGCAAGAAACCTCTGTAAATATCAGCTAAATGGATCTATTGGGCAGTCCTGCAACTCAGCAAAGGTGAGTCGTTGAAGTTTGTGTTTCTTTTCTGAAGTAATAACCAATTACTCTAATCTATCAACCTTTGGAACAACAGCTATCATTTTGAGAACGTTCAGGTTTGGTTAAAGACGCAGTAGGATGTCTTATGACTGTGTATAAACAGGCAGAGAAGAGCAAATTTGCTGAAAAAATTCCTTCCTTCCTCAATCTATGTGCATCATAAGAAAGATATGCTGGAAGGAACATGTTAGATTTTTAGAAACAATGCTTATCTGACTTATTTTTTGATTTATGCTTTTCAGAAACTCCCCCCAAAAAACACAAGATGTTTATGGAGGATACCACTTGTTTTCTTTTTTCTCCATTGAGTATAAATTTTAGTTTGGTTTTTCTTTTCATATTTCATGTTTCATTGTATTTGAACTCTCGGAAACAGAGCTTGAATTAACAACACAGGCTTCACCTGCTGGCGTCAATGATTGGACTTTTTTTGACATCAGGCTGGCAATGTGACGCAAAAGTGCAACAAAGATTTTCTTAATTCTATCCAGATCTAATTATTCTTTTTTACTGTGAATCTACATCTGTTTAGAGGTGAAAACACGTGGGACAACACGCTCAGGATGGACAGAAGAAACAGTGCAGACTACATGTTCACAAAATTTGGAACCTGTCTCAAAAGATGAAAAATAAAAACAATATATATCTTGACTATTTGAAACATAATAAGGAAATCAAAACAGAAATATTGGTTTCTGTTTTTGGCCATAAAAATTCTAATTTGCCAATGTTCTGCTTGAATAGTTTCAATGTTAAAACAAAAACCTAATTTCCACTTTGAGTATAAAGTTATTGAACATAGTGTCATAAAAGAAAAAAACAAAGTTATATCCACAGAAATAGATATTTAGGTTAGGTGCAATAGGTTTTGTCATTACTGGTTTCTAAAGAGAGCATTTTATTACCAGTTACATTCACACAGACTGAACTTTAGACTGTTTTCAGTTCATAACAACTTGTTCATATTTTAAACTACTGCTTACATGTTTGGGATTTTTTCTTAATGGCTCAGTTGTAAAATAATCCATGAAGTGAGGATGATTGAAGTTGCTGCTCCTTTAGCAGGAAGGAAAAGAAGATATTTGGCCTGAAAGTGAAGAAGAAGAAGAAAGGCATCGCTGACCTGGTCCTGGCAAACAAAGGAGCTGTGGGTAAGGCATGGAAAACAAACATCACTGAGTCTCAGTTGTGATAATAAGAAGAGGAGTTGTCTCTGTCATCATAGGAGTGAAACTAACCCTGGTCAAATAAGCATGTGTGATAGGTATTTTCTCAACCTATATAAAAAGAGAACCACAGACAACGTTTAAGTTTTCAAGCAAGTGTTTTGCAAAAGGAGAAGGCACAGCAGACCACTTCCTGAAGGTGTCTGCCAGGCGTTCTGACTTTCTGCATCAGAACTGGTCCTTTATTACAAAGCATAGCAGGAAAGGACTGTGGAGGGAGGCAGTTTAAGGAGTTTCCTAAGATAAGAAGTGGTTACAGCTTCAAGGTCTATACGCAGCTGCAGCTCCAAAGTCTAACAAGTTCCTTTTCTCAGGGATGTGAATACTAAATCTATTAAAACTACAAATGTAAGAATGATAACAAAACATAATTATTCTAACAAGGTGTCAGTTTACTATGAGGAGTCCTGGTTGCTATGGGTGATTTCAGTTTTCTTGGAAAACAGATTGTTCCTGTCATTACCATGAAACTGAAGTATTATCTGTAACGATTCCTGATATTGAACAAAAAAGTGTTTCAGTTCAGAGTTTCTGTGTACGATGGTCCTACTTGTTTTTTGTGTTTGTGTGTGTACAGACAGTGAGGTGGAGACTACCTCTGAAGCATCTCTCCTTCAGGAAGGGGAAACCCCAGAAGACCAGCCTCTCATTAGAAGAGCAATAAAACCAAACACAAAGAGGTAGTACTGTTTCAAACTGTTGAACAGTGGAGTACAATATCTGAGTGTATTTATTTTGTAATATATTGTGCAGTTATGCTGGAGTCAAAAAGGTTTCAAACAATCATGCATCCTGTTACAACTAGCAGAAAAAAAGCAAACGGGAAGAGGAAGTTATTGTCACGTCTATGAAATGAAATGAAATGTTTCAAATAATTCACACAGAAGGTATAAAAAAGATATTGTTTAAGTCAAAAGCTGCACTTGGACTATACCTATCTACATCTGTAAACTGACACATCTAAAAAATAGGCTTTTTGGTCTAAATTATACAGGTTTTAATATCCAAATAAAAAACAGCAACAATGACTCTAAATGAATACTAAAAACACAACATAACAATTTTTAAAAAATGTATTTTCATTGAGTCATAGGTTTATGACTCAGTGCCATGCATTTCCTGCTGCTGCGCCACCTTCAGGCAAAAAAGATGTCATCATATAGCTGCAATAAAAAAAAACAAGTCTTCACACTCATATACCTTCCACATTGGTATGCTCCAGGTTCACCGCTGGAGGATACCATTGGTGAAGCACACACACCTCCAAATTACACCCAGGTGGGACTTTGTCAGGTTGAAAGTTACTGTACAGAAAACCTTCCTCAACTTCATTTTTAAAAAGTTGCAGCTATGCAGATCAAATCATTGACAGTGATGCTTTTCTCCATAGTAAGACTGGAACTGATAGAGGGAAATCTAAAATCTCACTTATAGATTGTGACAAGTAAAAGAAACATCCTGCTGCAGAGCTGATATCAGTGACTGTAGTGTCATAAGATGACTGAGAAATCAGCATGGAAAGAACCTCTTTGGAGAGTACTAACAACATAGGAGTGTGATTATATATTTTTCAAATTATTACTCAGGTTTTGATGCCATGTAAATCGGTTGCGATTTACCTAGTTAACTTCTTCATTGTGAGAATGTTTTCTGTTTCATCTATTTCTCTGTTTTTCTGCAAGATGACAAAACAGGTTTTTCTATGAATTTGACATTCATGTGAATTCCCACAGGGCCAAACTTCAAACTCGCATTCAGGACAGCGAAGGAAAACCTGAGAGTTTCCAGGTAGTAACAACAATGGCTTAAATAAAACAGAAAAACAGATCAACTCCGTCTTACCTGGACCCTGATGAATGACTTATTCTTGTTCTGTTTTGCAGATTGGCATTAATATTACAGAAGCCAGGCAGCTTGTGGGGGAAAACATAGATCCCAGTGTAGTGATTGAGATTGGAGACGAGAAGAAACAGACATCCGTCAAGGAAGGAACAAACGCTCCGTTTTACAATGAGGTCAGATGAAACTGGTGGAG
Organism: Poeciliopsis prolifica; assembly: GCF_027474105.1. Lineage (NCBI taxonomy): Eukaryota > Metazoa > Chordata > Actinopteri > Cyprinodontiformes > Poeciliidae > Poeciliopsis > Poeciliopsis prolifica. The sequence continues at coordinate 41,065 of NW_026562655.1, forward strand.
CTGAGAAACAGCTTTCCAGAAACTGTGTGGGATGAGCAGTGGTCAGATTGAGCATCAATATTGGTTCATAACCTGCCAACATAAACTCCACATTAATACATCACAAATGGATAAGTAGGCAATATGTTACTGGTTAGATTACGTCACTGCAATCCTAATGTTCCTAACACTTACATTAAATACATTTACCAGAATAAGTCTTTTTTTAATTGTGTGGGCGTGTCCTCAGGTGTTATGAAACACTATGCTGAATGTGTTTGGTCAGCTGATTAGTAAAAAAGATTATATAGTAAATTCTAAAATGTGCATCTTAAATATCTATGTTGAAGACTTCACCTCAAACAATTTAAGATCTCTACTTAAAGTTGGCATTTTGGAAGCTGAACTGTGTATTTTTTTCTTGTCAGTTTGTCTCGTCTGTTGGTGTGTCTTCTTTTTTTCCGTTTTTTTTCCTGCTCTGCTGCTATATTTATATACATGTACATAAGTGGACATGTTCATCAAGAGATATTTTAAAAAGCTGGTAGAAAAACTTCATAAGGGCTAAGTGAGTCATTAATAATTTAACTTTATAACTGAAACTTTTTGCTTCATCTCATTTCTCTTTCCATCAGTATTTCGTCTTTGACTTCTTTGCCCATAAAGAGATCTTCTTTGACAAAGTCATCAAGCTGACGGTTGGTAATAACATGAGAATAAATGCAACTTCCCACTTTAATGCTGATTTTTTTTTGGGGGGGTACTGTTCTTATTTCTATTTCTATAGGTTGATTTTGTGGTGGATTTTTTGGTCCTCTGCAGGTTGTTCACTCAAAGATGCTGAAGACGTTCTCTGTGGGGTCCTTTAAACTGGATGTTTGGACAGTCTACAAACAGCCAGGTCAGTCATGTTTGATGATTTAGAGCAGGGGTGTCAAACTCCAGTCCTTGAGGGCCACTGTCCTGCAGTTTTTCGATGTGCCACAGGTATAAAACACAGGAATGAATTGGCTTAACTACCTCCTCCTTGTGTAGATAAGTTCTCCAGAGCCTTGCTAATGACCTAATTATTCTATTCAAGTGTGGTGCGGCAGAGGCACATCTAAAATTTGCAGGACACTGGCCCTCGAGGACTGGATGTTGACACCCCTGATTTAGAGAAAGTCTATTGCAGAGTGTCACAACACTTCCTCATTGGCTCCTGATGGAAATTAGAAAGATAAACTGAATAATTGTGTTTATGCCTTGCTTTCTCAGGTCATCAGTTTGTCAATAAGTGGGCAATGTTGACCAATCCTGGTGACATAAGCACTGGTGTCAAAGGATATGTTAAATGTGACATCAGTGTCTCATCTAAAGGTGATGCCGTGCAGCCGGGGCAAAAAGCAAGTGATGCTGAAGAACAGATAGAAAAGTATGAAGCACCTCTGACTTAGTGTTTTAGACACGCTCATCACACTGCAGGCTGAATGCTGTGTGTTGCCTTTGGAGATTAAATGTTGTTTGACTGGTTTGGAAAAATGTTGTCTGTCATTAGGAACCTCCTGATCCCAGAGGGGCTTCCCTCTGAACGGCCATGGGCCCGTTTCTGTGTGAAGGTGTACCGAGCCGAAGGTCTCCCTCGGAACAACTCCAGCATCATGGCCAATGTCACAAAGGCCTTTATAGGAGACAACACAGCACTCATTGATCCATATGTTGTTGTAAGCTTCTTCAAACAAGTGGTGAGCTGAATGTTTCTTCCATTTAAAAGTTCATCTGGAGCCACCTTGAACTGAGACATGAGTCTGAGTTAAGTTCCATGTTTTGGGGAGTTGGATGCAGAGCCACCACTTCTCTTTATTGAAAGGCCTCAGTAGAGACGGTTCAGGTTTCTGAGGTCAGTTACCAGGCCTCAGATTAGTGGAAGAAAAAAATGTAACGGTTTCTGTCTGCAGATGGTCAGTTCCCAGTCAACTTCACAGCATAGATGCGTTGACTCTATAAAACAGTGTCAATACCACTCAGTCTTATAGAGCAAAGTGTATGGAAGATCAAATCTAGACTAAGTTACACAGCTCTCACATATTATCTGTAAAGCAAGATTCAGAATAAAGGATAGTTGCAGTCATGGTATTCAATGACAAACAGTGATCACTATAGTTGTGTTTGTCTCAGGGTCGCACATCCACCCAAAAGTCTTCAGCAGACCCTGTGTGGAATGAGCAGATTGTCTTCACTGAGATGTTTCCTCCTTTGTGTCAGAGATTAAAGATCCAGGTACGAAAGCTTGATACTGCTAATTGATTCAGCGTTCTGAAAAAGTGTATGCAGGTGGAAATTCCCTATAATTTTATATTCATTTTCCTTAAAGGTCTGGGATGAGGGGAGCATGAATGATGTTGCCATAGGAACCCATTATTTTGACCTAAGACGTATCTCCAATGAACAAGATGGAGACAAAGGTGAGAAGAACTGAAGATCTAAAGCAGGTCTGAAGGTTGAAAGGAAATGCAAGTGTTTAATCATGATAAGGTTTTTCTTGTTTACCTCATGTTTTTAGGCTTTTTACCAACTTTCGGTCCTGCTTGGATTAATCTGTATGGCTCAGCTCGAAACTTCTCTTTGGGTGATGACACAGGGGAACTCAATGAGGGCATTGGCGAGGGAGTTTCCTTCAGGTTCTTAGAAAGATATATATTTATTTCTGTATGACACATTGCAACTAAAATGAAGTGTCTTCTTTTACCTGATGTATATGCCCTGGACGGTGTGCTTGTGATTTTAGGGGTAGGGTCTACTTAGAACTGACAGTAGAGATTCTGTCTGGGGGCACAGGCTCAGACTCCAAACTCAGTCGGATGATTAAACCTGTCAAAGACACAAAAGCAGGAAAAGGTGGTGGGAAGGATGCTAAGTCTTCTGGTGGAGGCGGAGCAGGAGGAGGTACAGGGGCAGCTGATGATGACAAAGGAAAAGCAGGAGCAGCAGAGGTCCTGCCTGTTGATCCTCCTCCGGTGGTAAGAAAAGGCCTTTTGCTTGTTCCAAAAATAGGTATCTATTTAAAAGCAGCAAAATGAAATTGTACCAAAATTGTACCATTAATTACTGTAAGTTAGTTGATGAAGCTCAAGTTTGAGTGCTTCAGCCTATAAGACAGACTAGGTCCTATAGCTTAAAAACCTTTTTAAATAAAAAGACAGTTGATAAGTGTCAAAACGCAGATTATACATGCCTAATTTCATAAAAAAATGAAATTAGGCATGTGTAATCTTTTAGATTAGATTTACTTCATCATGCATCAGTGTAAATATTGTTATTTAAACTGAGCAAGTACTTCTGATTCTAGCCAACTGAAGATGATGAGACCTTCCTGCTTTTTGGTGCTTTGTTTGAGGCCACCATGATTGACCGTAAGATTGGAGACAAGCCCATCAGCTTTGAGTTCTCCCTCGGTGAGCCACAATAAAACCCCTTTTCTCTCCATTGTAAAATATACTTGAGGCAAAAACAAAATAAATGTATTCGGTTGATTATTTATTAATTGTAACACTGTTGGGGTGAGCATTGACATGTTGGGTCACTGGTACCAGCAATAGGTCCTTTCTTTACTTGTGCATCTTGTTTCAGGTAACCATGGTAATGTCTTAGAGTCTTCCGTCCAACCAAGTACTGCCAGTCCTGCAGTGACTCGGAGGAGAAAGGTGCTGGACATCCCGGACAGCAGTGACATTTTTGGCTCCTCCCTCACCCACCCATCCTCACCTCTCCTCCCCAAAGACCCCTCTGATTCATGCAGAGCATTAAAATCTACTACACCTCCGGAAAAACCACTCATCGTCGAGGGAAACAGGTAGGTTTCATTTGAACATGCTGCTCAACAGTAGAGATTGTCATCTGCAGTTCATCCACACTGCTTGAAAACTTAACAAACTGCTTCTTAAATGAGCTTAAATTGGACTTATTTGCTTCTTCTTCTGCTGAAGCTTTTTAACACAATTTCATGTATTTCCCTCTCATAAACACGGGTCTGTTAAAGAATTAGAAAATCTTCTCAAAATTTTTCTTCATACTTGACATGATGAAAAACTCATCAGGAGGACAAATAAGAATCAAGCTTTGCCGGCTTCTCAAATTGATGGGTAGCTGACCATCATCTGTTGTTATTATCAAAACAAACTGTAATCCTGGGTCACGCACAGTATGTGGAATATGTGTTCAGTGTTTTGTACATCGATCAAATGTTCATCTTAACTCTGCATTATGCCTGTGTGTGGTTACGTTCAGATACTACATGTATTTACCTCTCGAGAAGAAGAAGCCCTGTGCCAGTGTTGTGAGCTCCTGGGAGGACAGAACCTACCGGTTCTACAACTCCAATATGCTGGAAAATATTGCTGTGCTGTTTGTAAGTAGAAACACATACACATGTGAACACCTACACACACAGCAGCACACACATAAAATGTTTTTATAGCTTCACAAGGTCGTTGCTTTGACTTCCATTCGTTTTTTATTTATTTCTACAGCCCAGCCCTGATCCTTACTGTCAACCTAACTGTTACCCTAAACCTAAACCAGACCTAAACTCATACCACACTTTACACAAGGGAGGAGATGCAAGAACAATCATTTGCTTTTTCCCAGCCAAACAACCTGCAAAATTCACACATAAAATTCAAATACTGAGCTTATACATGTGACACGACACAAGAAAGTTGAAACATTTTCAGCTTTAGTTTTCTTTGCTGTCTGTTCCTTGTATTGGGATCACCCCAACTGAAAATTGGAGGAAAATTTATATTTTTTGCTTCGTTTGTCCCTCCCTGTAGGTGCAAACCTAACTGCTGACCCAAAAACATGACTGTTCCTTATGGGACCTGGGCCCCATGAGGAGCACACACAAACACACGCCCACACACGACCACGCACACACACCACCTCTCACATGTGTTTCATCTTGTTTATATCAGAGCCCATTTCTAAGTTTCTTTATTTGTTTGTGATACTGAAGATGCACCACTTTAGTGACTCAAAGATGAATCAATCTGTGGGACTGGAGGTTTTAATAACAACCCAAATAATAAACATAGATTTGTTTTTACACATATCTTAACTTGATAAGTACACCCGAAATAAAGAAACAAGTGCATCAACTGCTCTGTAAGGATCATCGATTTCTGAAAACTGCAGTGTTTTAAATTTAACAGTCTCCTTGTAATTATTCTCTGCCATTGTGTCCTACAGGAGGAGGGTGTGTGTGTTGCTGCTGACCTTCATAAGAAGCTGGACCCAGCAGCTGAGGCAGCTTTAAGAACTGTGCTCAGAGAGTTTTGTTTGGATGCCAGGTAATTCCAGCAGAGCTCTCACTGCTCCTTTGGAAAGCAGCAGAAGAGCATCTGAGGTTTGCAGCAATGAATCATTTCATTATGTTTATCCACCATGTTGGATAGCAGAGTTTACCTATTAATGTATTGTTCAACACTAAATCCAAATATTTCTAAAGTGATTCTCAGACATTTAATTTTATAACTTGCAAATTTCCACACCTGTCAGGTATCAAAGAAAAAATATCAGATGTTTGTGATATTTTACAGTCATGTAAAATATCACAGAAGTCACCTCAAATTATAATGGAACCATTCTGTAAAAATACTGACTTTCTTTAGCACAGAAATGACAGTGAGGAGAGGAACAACTTTAATACACATTTTATTCCCACATTACAATTCTTATAACATTAATCCCTTTCCAGCCTTTCAATTTACTCCTGGCAAATCATCACCAGATAAGTTTGTATTTTTATCCATTTTAGGACTTTGAATTGACATCAATTTATTTATGCTACTGCATTTTTCAACCTTAGTCATTAACAGTGGCAATAATTTTGGTTAATGTAACATAAATCTGGTTGCTTCTCCTTCACTGTTTACTGCTGTTGCTCCACCACTAATTAAAACACAACAACCAGACACCCTTCTTACAACATTCATTGAGTTAATCAACAAGCAAACCACCTGTAGCTGTCACAACCAAAAGTGTTTTTTAATGGGTTTCTAGTTTTATAGTGGAGGAATTTTGTTCTGCTCTTCAACATGAATTGTGTGTTTTACAGGGATTTTATTGCCGCTGCAGAGGCCAAACTGAAAGCAGAGCTGAAGAGCAGCTACCTGACAATCCTGGACAAGAAACGTTTGACCATGTGCAAACAAGAGCTGGTGAGGCTGGCAGCACCTCCTGAGGGAAGGTTTATCTAGATACAACGAAAAATCTTTGAGTTTTAATCAACTGATGCCAGAATCATACCTTTTAATTTAGTATCTGATTAATAATTAGGATTTACTCCTGGGCAAAACATGACCATATATGGTCATGGAAAACAGTCACCCTCTCTTGCAGATTTCTTCAAGTTTCTTTTTTATTTTCACTGTTAAATACTTGGTATTTGGGCCTATGTGTTGCTTGTGGTCTGTAGTGGGTTTGTCTCGGAACTCCCCAATGGGTGTCATTGTTTACTAAGAATGTTCACAAACTTCTATTTGAGACTTAATAATATTGCAACTATTATTAGTCCATAACATTATTTTTCCTTTTATGAAGAATAGATATAAAAATAATGGGCTAAACCAAAATACATTTTACAACATTTTGCTTACATTAAAAGTATAAGCATAAAAGTTAATCAAAGTAGACTGAGAAAGTAATTCATTTATAATACATAGGCCTGTCGCAAAAAACGATAAAGCAATTAATCACACGATAAATTAAAACTATCGACCTTATTTCAATTATCGGCTATATTGTTTCTTCCTGCCTTTACTGTTGATCACACTGAATGAAAAAAATCTCAACTCCGGTGCTCTCCACTAACCCTCCCTTCCTTATTTCCTTAGTGTGATGCCCAGCACGCACTGCACGATCTTATTTTACTAATTTTGAAACCAGGCCAATAACGTACAGGTGCACGGGGAACCACCCTCCTCCAGAAGGCTCCCCGTGGCTCCCTCTGGTGGACAAAACAGCTCCCTACAACTCCAGCATCCAACACATATTTTATTACATTGAAGCGTAGCTTAATTACAAACATTTGCATAGAAGGAGTGGCAAACACAATACACATTCTCAAGGTACTGTCTTTGCATCTCCTGAGGTTACAGTTGTTTGTTGTCGCTCTGGACCATAAAACTAGAGTTTCTTGGGACATCTAGCCTTTGATCCACTCTCCTGCTAGGTGTCAACTCTTTCCCCCTGGTTGGCATCTGTGGTCCTTTTGTCCTCCTGTCAGGGCAATTGTGACTGCAAGAATCCTGCTCCGTTCCCGGGATTCTCTGGTTCAGTTCTCGTCCCCCTCTAGGGTCATAAAATTCAGTTCCTGAGACTCTGGGTTGTATGCAAACGACCCATTCTTCCTACCAGGCTAAGTGTCACCCTCGCCATCCGTCTCCAAAGTGACAAACTCATTGTTTTCTTCAAAGATAAAAGAAACACAGATCCCAGGGGCAAACAAAGGTTCCTCAACCCTTATTGTCTCCTAATCTCGAATATTATATTTGTATTTATATCCTATTTAGGTCACGTTAACGAAGAAGTTGTTAACGTGACCAAAGTAGGTTATAGGCTAATGATTTTTCTTCGGAAGAACAGCTGAAAAGTTACCGTGTTTTCTGGTAGAAATTTCGCTCCAACTCCTCCCCTAGTTATTTATATTTTCTTTGCATGAAATGTTGAATAAACATTAATTTTTCCACTTATCATCGCCGATGTCTGCTGGACTTCGGGTTGCACCGTGTCAGCTATTCGGGATTCCCTCCGTGTTTCCCCTCAGAAAGCACGGAGGAGAATCCACGCTTTCTGATTGGCTCCCGATCACATTCAACAGGCTGTGTTAAGCTCCCAGTCTGGGCAAATCCTTGATTTAGATCGGAGCGGCCACGACGATCTACCTAACACACAACACAATTTGTGTTGTGTGTTACCCCCGAACGACAGTTCTAAGACTTTCGTTCGGGGGTAAAAAAAATCCTGTAGTATTACATCAGGCAGTCGGATGTGCCCCTCTTCTCTATTTAAATCTAATGATTACTGAAGGGCAATGTACTATACAGACTTCATAATCTGCACTCTTTTGGTTGAATGCAGTATTATTTCCTCTTTGGCTTTGTGTTGTTTAGTTTTTATTCAAGTATATTTATTGTTAATGGAGACTGAGAATCTATTTTATGTTTGTTTTTGGTTGTTTTATTTATTTTGTACATCAGTCCCAGTGTCAAGTGTTCTTTGGCAGGAAATTGCATGTATTATTACGTAATTTCCATTAAATCAGTGTAAAAAGGTCTTCAAACAATATTATCGATTATCGCAATAATTTTTTGAGACAATTAATCGCCCAGCAAAATCTGTCATCGTGACAGGCCTAATAATACATTCAGAGTATTGCTTGCTTAATTGCAGCGCAGTTAGAGTGTAGTGTCTCTAGTGTGTAGATAACAGGCTCAGCTAAATGCCACTCCCCGTAGAGGCAATCAATAAACTAATAAAGCATTTAGACGTGCTAATTTCAGTAAGAAATTTGTAGTAGCCTTTTTGGGTTTTTTTTTTCCAGAGCTGTAGTTGCAGTACAGTAACATGAATATTGTATGTCTGTGCTCAAGTTCAAATAGTTGGTCATTTCTAACTTTTTCATTTGCCAATATTATTTTCAAAAACTTACATTGCTGAAAGTCAGCTGAAGTGTCAATTTGATCAACTAATCAAAACTGCCTCCAGCTATAATAATCAATAAAAAGGTCACCCTATGCTGGATCTCTGTAGATTTTCCAGGATATTCCCTCCATCCATCCATCCATTTTCTGAGCACCCTTCTCTCTAATGGGGTTGGGAGGTGCTGGTGCCTACCTCCAGTTGCGTTCCCGGCGAGAGGCGGGGTACACCATGGACAGGTCGCCAGTCTGTCGCAGGGCATCAGGATATTCTCCATGTCTAAAGTTTACCAAGACCTTTTAAAGACCTTTTGGCACCTAAACAGGAGTTCACCTAAATAGCAACATAGAGGGTCAAATAAGTAGTTCTTCTATTGCGGTCAGACTGAATAAGTATGACTTTAATAGCTCTAAAGTAATGTTTTATTGGACAACAGGTCAGTATGGACTTACTGTGTGTTCTCCAGCAAAATGTTTTGGCAAAGTATTAATAGAACACCGCACATACATGTGTGTTGCAGGAGAGTATCGTAGGAGAGGCTGTGATGCTGGGAGAGAGGAAAACAGCAGCAAGAGGAGTGAAAGAAATGCTACAAGAATCAACTAAGCTAGCACAAAAACTACGTTTCCTTGTGGAGGAGGTGAGAAAAGTTTTAACAACGTCTGACTGATATGTTTACTACAGTATCCTAACTTTTCTTTATCACATACACATCCTCACATTGCAGCCCCAGCACACAGTCCCAGACATGTTTGTGTGGTTGCTAAGCAATAACAAACGTGTTGCATATGCCAGACTTCGAACCAGAGATCTGCTTTACTCCAGCAACCGGGAGGCCAGAGGAATTCTCTGTGGGAAGATAGTAACACTGTATCTGAAGGTTAGAACATGCATAGTACACTGCTCCTTTAATTGCTGCACAATTGTCCATAGGGAAAAAATATAAATTCTGTATTTGTGTGTATGCAGCCTCCAGGTAGGCGACCTGCAACATTGTCAGTCCAAGCCAAGCTGGATGTGTATTTGTGGTTTGGAGCTTGCTCAGACTCCAGCCATATGCTGGATGACCTGCCTGCAGGATACAGACCAGCCACAGGGGGCGCCGACAGCAACAGCCCTCCTTCTTACCTGCTTTGCATGGGTAAGGAAGAAGCGCCTCTTGTCCATTGTTTAATAATAGATTGATCAGAATTTTTTCTAGCTGAATGCGACAGAGAGAAGTCAGAGTTTTTGGTCCTAGTAAGCAATCTTAGAGAAAAATACAGAAAATGCCAGAAACCTAGTTCTGGTCTGTCATAGCCTTTTACTTTCCTTTACTAATTTGGGACACCTGAATTGAGGACCTAGTGAGGCTCTCATACCACTGATTACTGACTCTCTGCTCTGCTCAACAAATATCTGTCTTTTAATCACACATTCTAACACTTTCACTTAAATCTTCCACTCATACACACCATTCACCACTGATATCAGTTCCAAACATCATGTTTGAAACTTTAATTTTCTCACATGGTGCTGAATAAACCCTTACAGATGTTGTGACCTCCGATGAGCCAGGACATTAAAAAGAAATCTAAGATACAAATTTCTATTATCTTAAAAACATTGTTAGAATTGAATGATTTCTACGTCATCTAAACAATTATTGCTTTTTGAGGACTGTAGCAAGACATGATCGGTAACACAGCTTGGAGGTTTCTTGTTCGTTCTAAGAGCTTCATCAGATGAATGTCAGTGCAGAGCTTGTGGATGGACCTGCTGTGTTTGTTTCTGCAGAGCAGCACAAGTTCCAGCTGCGGTGCCACATGTATCAGGCTCGAGGTCTGATCGCTGCAGACAACACGGGGTTGTCAGACCCATTTGCGCGAGTCACATTTCTCTCACACAGCCAAACCACCAATGTAAGAGTGTGTTTACATGTATTGTTGGACCCAGCTCATATGACTGGGGTTTTCTTGGCAACCTGACTTAAAACACTATAAAATCAAACTAAACTGAAGAGTATATTTTGTTCTAAACTGTGCAGGTTTAGAACAAACTTGTTGCGGTATTTCTGCTCTTCATGTCTGACTTCGGTCTTCTTGTTTTGTGTGTGTTGTCAGATCATCAGTCAGACTCTCAGTCCTACATGGAACCATTGTTTGCTAATGAGCTCCCTTCTGTTAAGTGGAGACCTGCAGCACATCCAGGAGGAGCCTCCTCACGTTGTTGTTGAGGTTTATGATGACGACGCTCTGGTAATCCCACCACAAGACACACGATTCAGACGAGTCTCTTAGTTTCTGCCATCTCTGAATCCCTCCCTGCTCTGTGCTCTGTGCAGGGAAAAGCAGAGTACCTGGGAGCCACAGTGGCCGTCCCTGAGGTGCGCTTGGCCTCTGAGTTGTACACTCCCCTATTCTGCAGTACAGCCCACTTCACTGTGGCAGCCAGTCAGGAGGAGACCTGCTGGCTGCATTTGAACTGCTGCAGGTTAGTCTCTCTGGTCACTCTCATGCCAAAGTTGTATGAAACGGTGACAATAGTTATACAGAATCTTATTTCCATGGATACGAACAAATCCATGAATAACAGTAAGGAGCAGTACTCCTTTAATTTTTTTCACCATGATTATCCAAACATCTTGTGAATAAGAGAAATGTTTAGAAGAGACTGGTAGTTGTCCCAAACAGATACAGGAAGGGTCAGCGACTCCAGACAGTGACAAAATTCCACTCTGGAACTTTGTCTGGTATCTCATAAGCTGGGTTTTCATTAGAAATGTGAGTAAACCTTTTTCTGTATTCCACTAATGCTGATAAAACACAATTTGCAATCACAGTCTTTCCATTAAATAATAAACTAAAATCATAGGTGAATAAGCTTGATCATGCAATAAGTCAGTGCTTCTCAATTATTTTTCGTTACGTCCCCCCTAGCAAGAAGAAAACTATTCGCGCCCCCATTCCCACCGTGACTATCCATCTCTGCATAACATTTTTTCCTTATTAACATTTTTTTCGCTGAAAAAACTCTAGCGGCTTATCGGCGTGATTGGGATGTAACGTATTTAAGTGACGCGCTAATTTATTTGGCTTCATGCTGTCCGCTGCGAGCATTTTTAGACACAGCAAACACACCGGTCTTTCCTCTTCTCCAACTGTAGTCACAGTGAAGCCAAGCGCTAAATACGCTTCGTCGTATTTCCTCTTCTTAGCTTTCGGTTGACTTTCTGTTGTCTCATTATCTTTGTCTCTCTCCGCGTTTCTTTTCATCCCTGTGAAAAACTTTTTCATGTTGGGGGTTGTTGAATAACGGAGGCCATAGACAGAACGCAGTCAGAGCTTTTTGTTGACTTAACACTGCTAACCAAGGCAAACCTGTTGTCTTGTAAGTCATGAAATGTTGCACTGTCGCAAACGTGACAGAAGTAACAATGAGAGCGCCACTGCCGCCTACTGCGCAATTACACTTTATACTAGTACGGCCAAAAAAAAAGACTGTTCCCCAGTATCACACGCGCCCCCCAGGTATCGCACCGCGCCCCCCAAAGGGGGCCCGCCCCACTATTTGAGAAGCACTGCAATAAGTCATTACACATCATGGTAAAGATGGATGTAATCATTCACATGTGTTCATAATTCAGTCATGGTGTTAGTGCTCATCCTCTTTCAGCCATCTGAGTGGATGTCAGCGTCTTATTCAGGTGTTGGAGCGACAAACTCCTTATACATTGGAACATCTACGCATGCAACGTTTTGGGGAAATTGCAGTCTGTAATTTCACAGAATTGTGAAAGTTGTGTGTCATCATGTTAGAATGACACAACTTTCTGTGAACTGTGCAGTGTTGTGAAAGCTCTGGAGGAGCCGGCTGCACATCTTCAGAAAAACTATTGACTTACTACTTCTCGTCTTCTTTGTCGTTTTCACCAGTAGTAACATGTGATGTGACATCACACAAGTCAATCAGACGTCACTGGTGTGATGTGATAAAAATGTTTCCATTGCAGTTTTGCAAAATATATCTACTTCAATGATGCCAAAAAAAATCACCTCATTCAAGTGCAACAATATTTTATTAACTAATGTTGATAACATTTTTTTTAAAATTGTTGTTCATTGAAATTCATTTTTATTTTTTTCAATTTGCACAATTATAAGGTTAATGGAAATGCCAGGTCTAGACAGAACTTGAGACCTTATACATGTATATCATGTTTTTAAAAAAAAGAAAAAAAAGAACTTTTTAAAACTAACTTCAACAGAGATAACTGGCTCACGCCATTGTGATCATACTAATCCAGAATGAATTTCTCCATCTTCTAGATTTCAGAGTTTGGCCAGATGAGTCTGCCAGAGTTAGAAGAACAGGAAGGAGGCATTTATACTGTTCCTGCCAACATCAGGCCAGTTCTCAGCACCTACAGGCTGGAGGTTTGTCAGCTTCAATCATGAGGCATTGAGAGGATCTTTAGAATGTCCTTTTAGAACAGATGTTGATATTTCCCGTTAGGTTTTGTTCTGGGGACTGAGGGAGCTAAAGAAGGTTCAGCTCCTGTCTGTTGATCGGCCACAGGTCTGAGAAATTCACTTACTTGGGAACCAGAATAATATTTTTCATTGTCATAATTTTTGCATTTAGTGTGTTTCCTAAATTTATAACAAAAAAATGTTCCAACGAATATGCTTTTGGAAAAAAATGACTTTTAGGTGTTCATCTTTTCCAGGTGTTCATAGAGTGTGCAGGTAAAACTCTGCGTTCCTCAGTCATCCAGAAGTACAAATCCAACCCAAACTTCACCACACTGTTAGATGCCATAGAGTTGGTAAGATCAACACCTGCAACATACATAAACTATATTAGCACAGCAGCAGAGCTTCAGAACTTAGTTGATCTAGAAGGAACACATCATGTTGGGCGGAATGTCAAAACATTCTAATTACAAAATCACTTTCAAACATAAATGATCAAGTTAATGTCACTGAGTGAAATAACTATTTGATCCATTATAACCCAAGCAGAATTGTGGCTTCTGTAGATGGGCTGTGTTCCCATTTGATGCACAGATCTAGCAAACACAAATATGGTCTGTACAGTACAGAATACTGTCTCTTCCATTCCAACCTCACCACAATCTGTCAAAGGACATCAGGGACGAGATCATTCTCTCTCAGTCAAAAGAAGCCTTCTCTGAAAGATGTTGGTCAAATACACAAGACAAGCAAAGTAATGGGAGGGTCACTTGAGAAAGGAAAGAAATTAAGCTTCCACAACTCCTGGAAATCCATGTTAGATCTTACCCCACTGTGTTCAGATGATGATGAGAAAAGGCAAGGATCAGCCTACATACCGACAGACTGGAGGCCAGTGTGCTTTAACTCTTGCTTTAACAGTTTTTTTTATATTTTTGTTGTACTTTCTTGCACATTGACAATCAAAGGAAATCTAATTCTTGGTGATCATAGTCATCAAGGGTTATTATGATGACTTAGGATAAGACGATTGACCTGTATTGTAAAGTGCCTTGTGACAATGTGTTGTGAACTAGTGCTTTGTAAATAAAAATAAAGTGAGTCTAATTGGTACCTTACTGTAAGACAAAAACTTTGCTTTTGTCCTAATGTCAAACATATACTGATATGTTACAAACATATCAGTATATAATAGGTTTCTTCTATAGTACATGTTGTAGAAGGCACATGTACATCTAAAACCTCTTTCACAGAACACTCTAATGCAGTGGTGTCTCTGCTTCAACACACATGGCTCAAATGTCAGCTCATTAGCAGAGCTGTGTGGCAGCATGCTATTGAGTCAGTTTAGCCGTGTAATCAAACAAAATGTGTTCAACAAAGATCTGAAAACTGCAGGACTCTGGTCCCGAGAATTGCACTGCTTTGTCTACTAGCCATCTCCATTGATGAATGTCTGATGGCGTTTTTGCTGTGACATTGTACTGCTCTTTATCCCCTGCACTGATACACTTATTGAGCACTTTAAATTTCTTTGTCCACTTTGTTGTGCGGCAGGAGTTACCAGAAAACGAACAGCTCCATCCTCCTCTCAGCATCACAGTCGTTGACTGGCGGGCCTTTGGCCGCAGCACACTGGTTGGAAATCACATCATCAACAACCTCAAGGCCTTCAAGTACACTCTCCCTCCCTCTCACGCAGTTCAGTTACACAAACCACCTGAGGTCACACAAACCCCAAGACTCTCCCTGACACAAGAGCCACACAGTGTGAAGGGTAATGATTGTTTATAACTGTGTTCAGTTTTTATTAGCTGTCAAAGCGGTTCATTCCTTATCATTTTCCAGCATGTTTATAATAAAAGGCCACCACTTTGAAGATAAAGAACTTGGATTTTATGTGAAATAACTGAACAGATAACTGTTAAAAAACAAAATACCTTTTAAAAAAAGTTATCAGACATTTAATGACATGCAAAATAAAAAAAAATCATGACTAAATGGACGATTTAAAAAATCACAATTCCAAAATGACGACAAATGTAAATAAAAATAAGTCAGTTATGAAAATGACAATAACTGTTCCATTTTTTCAACAGGACCAAAAATGACCCAGATTTGATCAGAAAAGAGCCAACAAGATTTAGATAAATGTTGTTTCTTACACTTGTAGTTTTGGTGTTATTTTCAGTTCAGCTTTCATTCATATTACAAAAGAAGATTCATAAATTCATTCAGTCATTCTAAGAGATTTGTTCCAGTTTTGATTTAAGTAAAACCTGTAAAGAGAATGAGGAAGTTTCTTCTATCCATCGTATTGAGTAAGATACAGATCCAAACATATCTGATTAGAATTGAGTGGACCCATATAACTGGTTATGACCTGGAGCTGTTGAGATGGCATTTGTGGTATAGAAATAGAAGTGAACTGAACTGTGGTTGACAGGGCTGTTTCAGGATGCTATAGAGACCCGTTCGACTGTGACTCTGACTAATCAGGACTTCCTCATTACTATGGAGGATGAAGCTCTGCCTCCAGCTCCACCCACACCAAAACCACAAGCCAAGAAGAAAAAGGTGAAATTTATATGCAAAAGAACCAGTGGTTATTTTACTTGCACAAACTCCAAAATTGATCCTTTCTGAATATATTTCAAACAGGAGAGCAGCTCAAAGAGCATCCACCGGTCCACTAAGAGGAGGAGGCGAACCATCGCTGATGAGACTGTAGAGTCTGTCATTGACTGGTGGTCCAAATACTACGCTTCTGTGGACAAACAGGTAACTGACTGCCAGATTTGTGCAGAAACATTAATTTAATCATTTTAAGAGATGTTAATTTGTCCTGCCATTTGTGTTTATTCCAGGCTAAACAGAAGGACAGCTTCCAACTACCTATTGTGTTTGACAAAGGTAAGACATTTTCATCTACAACCAGTATCTTTGTTTTATGTTGCCGGGACCAAAATATTTCAATCCACCTGGTAATGAAAGCTCTCATATCAGAAGCATGTACTGTTTGGTTGACTGATCTCTCCAGATATCTGTTAGGCCATTTTGACATCATGCAGATGCTTTTGTAACACTCACGACGTGTTAACAGTTAAAACAACAATAATAGGACCAGTGCTAGGTTCGGCTTATTATTAGTTGAAAAAAAAAAAAAAAAAAAAAAAAGAACAATAGACAATATAAATACAATTGACAAACAATAACACAAAATCAATTCAAAATAATTTCCTGTTCTTCCAGAATAATCCCTGTTTGAACTTTTAAACCTAA
The DNA here is from genome assembly GCF_027474105.1 of Poeciliopsis prolifica. Lineage (NCBI taxonomy): Eukaryota > Metazoa > Chordata > Actinopteri > Cyprinodontiformes > Poeciliidae > Poeciliopsis > Poeciliopsis prolifica. The sequence continues at coordinate 57,459 of NW_026562655.1, forward strand.
TGTTACGTTTTAAGGGATGCTGTTTATTTAACCTAAATTGTAGTTCTAATTTAGTTCTAGCTAAGAAGGTTAATCTAATTAATTTTATTCTTTTAAAATCTATTTAAGGTGTTTAGTTTTATTTTAAGAGATTATGATATACAAATATATTTTTAATCTCCTATTTTAACTAACTGCTTTCTATTTTCACCCAACAAAAAAAATGTACAATCCACACCAATAATGTGCGTGAATACAATTCAAAAGGAAAAAATAAAACACAATATTAATAATCCAGTAAAATACTGAACAACTTGTGCTCCAATCAGTCTTTCCTTGGGGTGATTTTGAAGGGTTGATTCTGGTTCTCTGGATCCGCTTTTCTGGGTTCCTGGGTCAACGGCTCGCCATCGTAGTCCAATTCGGCAATTTGGCTCGGAATTCCCGGTCCGACTTGAGTAGAACTTCATAAAAGGCCTGGTTTAATAACCACAAGCACAAAAGTCCCTTTAACTTTTCTGTGTGTCGCGCAAAGCAACACACTAGCCAACTCGCTCATTTGTTACATTAACTGATTAATCGGATAAAGAAGTCTGCACTTTTTTATACATTAATTAATTCAATAATGAAAAATGTTATTGTCTAAAATACAACAACAGCCTTTCTTTTGTGAGAACTTAATCATTTGTCACATGTGATGCATCAGCAGCTGCTCCAGCATCCGCCGGTGGGTCTCCCCCTGCTTCTCCACTAACTTATCGAGCTGTGTTGGGTTAACAAAGAACATCTGGGTCATCAGCCTCTCCAACCATAACGCGGTCATTTGAAGGATTATTCCTCACTGGCATGGATAATCTGCTTTCTTGGGGATTTTCCTGTCAAGACTCCTACAAGCTAAACAGTTTTTTTTTTTTTTGTTGAGTAACTATGGTTACATATGTTTTCGACTGGTTGCAGCCAAAGAGTGGCTTCCAACGTATACTAACGGAAATACGTTGCTCCGTTTTTTCCGTTTCGGTCAATAGATTAACTTTACAAATAACATTTATCACAGAAATAAAATACAGTCTTTCACTCACCAAGTCCAACAGACAACACTCTTAAAAAAAACTCCTCCAAAAATGAGGAAAAAGTTTTCAGCTATTCGTAGCCTTGCTAATCGGCGGTTCGCTTTGATCTCCCTTAGCTCGGCACGACTCTTCGCTCCCTCGCTCTCTCTCTCGGTCTGTCTCTCTCTCTCTCTCGGTCTGTCTCTCTCTCTCTCGGTCTGTCTCTCTCTCTCTCGGTCTGTCTGTCTCAGGTGTCTGTCCTCTCTGTTTCTCTCTCTCTGACTGTCTCTCTCTCTGTCTCGCTCCCTTCCCCTAGCGCAGGGATGGGCTAGTCACCTTGACTACACGGTCATGTGACCCTTCAGAATAAGATACTTTTTTCTTACACTTGACCGTTCTAACTGCTGACAAAATAAATAAACTTCACACAGTTTCAAATAAAACAAAATAAAATACACGAATATAAATCACACTGTCTGTAACTTTTATTTTATTTTTTTATTATTATTTATTTATTTGAAACTATTTGCCCTATTTATTCTTCCTATTTACGCATTTTATAATTATTTATTATGAAATAGTAATTAGTTAATTCGAATGAAGGCTATTTTAACCTGGGTTACACTTTGGTCTACTGGTCTTCATTATTGCTGGATGTTCTGATTGTTACCAAGACAATGATTCTCTCTTCTTCTCTGAGCAACATTGACGAGAACACTGTGTAACAGTAAAAGATTTAGAGGTGTTGTCCCATACCTGTACCACACAGATCATTTTTAATACTAAAAACATTTTGTCTATCATTTAATAAAGTTGATTTATTGTTTGGCTATTTTACAGCCAAACAGTATTGCATAATCAAGTAACTGTGACCTAAACAAATGCTAAAATATAACTTTAAAACATTTTGACTTTGCAATTCAACAGCTTGAAATTGAGCCACTGTCTCTTTAAGAAGCTCCTGTTCTTTCGGAGACTCTGCTCTCAGCAAGTCATCACATTAACATTATTTAGTATTTACAATTTACAATTGTTGTGGGAGCACTGGTTCATATAATGAGCTCTGCAGATGTGCGGTTTCATTTGTGTTTGCTAATCGTGCTGCTAGTTTGAAGGAGCTGAGTTGGTGAGTTGGGAAGGAGGTCGACTCTGTAAGGTGGAAGCTCGGCTTGGAAAATGTTCCAGATACAACTACCTGAAATGAGCTTTCCCCATTTGGTGGCTGTACCTTCCCATAGAAGTTCGAGGCAGGGTGATGATTGGGCCACTCAGGAGAATTTGGGGTAGAGCTGTTGCTCCTCTACATCCACAGAATTCAGTTCAGAGCTTTGGGTATCTCCCTCCTGAGCTGGAAGTTTTCCAAACACTTCCCATGTTTGCAAAGGGAACAAAAACATTGCAAGCAATCTCCAAGCATGTAGTGGATGTTTCCTGCTGAGGTGATCCAGGAGCAAAGCACCAAGTTCTATAATATGTTATCTTTTGTACTTAGCTTAAGTGATCCAACACTTTTGACACTTTTTGTCTCTTTCTTGGTAAAGGTTCTTTTTGTTCTTCCTCTTCTCTTTACACAGCTGGTAATAGCGCTTAGCATTCATCAACAGCTCAGCATAACACAAATTATCCGGCCAGAACATGGCACGCTAAATAGTAAAATATTATTTTATAAAGTCTCTGAAAGCACTAAGAAAGCTAAATTTTGTATTATTATTTTTCTCCACAGATTATCTGCCTCATACTAAACTGTCAGTTTTAGCAAAAATGTAAAGAAAATTATAAGCATGCCATACTGCAGTTTCAAATGACATTTTCCTGATTCACATGCTCAGTTTCTCAGCAGCAGCCAAGAGACTAGAGGCTACACTTTTTGGATCATTTAAGAAAACCAAAATTTTCCAACCCTAAATTAATGGAAATATTTCTTCAATAACACAGTTTTCATTTAGAACATCATGTTTTTAACCTCATGACATGTGATGAGGTGAATGTCCCCTGATCCACACTGTTGTGCATTGCAGCGTCACCATACCACAGCTTGCTCAGCGATGGAGTAGACTCCTTGGGTAAGGACTTTGACATGCAGTTGGAGGAGTTTCTTGTCATGCACAACCAGCATCTGGTTTTGTTCACTTCCTGGGAGAAATCTAATTCATGTCTCGCATGAATTTGATTTCGCTTGGCCACAGAATGACATCTGCAGGATTTGGGGACAAACTAAATCTTTTTGGTTTCTATGGATGCCATTCTGTTACTGAACAATCTGCATGGTATTTGTAGTTTTGTGGGCAGAGTTGTACACATGATGAATAAAAAAACTGGTTTGTTCTTCCACTTGAAGAGTCACGGTAAACTCTGGCAGGTCTGAGAGAGACTTTAATTATGTGCACGTCGTCGTGTTTGTTGCTGTGTTCTGCGTCAGTGTATGTCATTGAACACATCATGTGTGCTCTGCCGCAGTCAGCAGCCAATCAGATGGAGACAAGAAGAAGAAACAGAAAGGAAAGGAGACGCTGGAGCTCAACTATAGTTTACCTACTAAAATCGCAACACTTCAGGTAAAACACCAAGGACATAAGTACCAAGTTAAGTCTTTAGTTTATGCATAGAATAGCAATGAACTTACAATACAAAGGAAAACTTTTCAAAACAATATGAAAGGTTGCTTGTTCCATTGAATTTGAATGCATAGATTTTGTTACAGTTGTCTCTGAGCAGCACATAAACACCTCAAAGCAACTGTCAAGCACAGTGATGGAGGGATGATGATGTGGGCTTTGTTTTGTACTCACATAACCAGAGCAGCTTACAGTCATGAAGTTGACTGTGAATTCAGCGAGGAGAGATGACCATAAACTGGTTTTTTGAACAGGGCAGAAAATGAACATGGTCATTTATCAGAATAGCTTTTTACTTTTACACTAAAGTTGTGGCTGTTTTAAAATATTATCTGTAGCAATGTATACCTAAGACAAACAATCAAGTGTGATCATTCCCTAAGGACATTCCAAAATCCATGCTGTTTTTTCAGCACCTCTGATATCTTAAAGTTGCTTCCAAATGTTTGGCCTGAACTGACTATCAAAATGCAGCAACTGACAGAGTTAAGAACAAAATGTATGATTAAAACTGGTTCTGTTAGTTTTTCCCAAACATCTTTTGGTTTTAGATTTTGTTATATGTAATGCATCATTTCACTGAGGATGTACCATGCTCATTTTTTACCCATTTAGTCTTTATTGTTATTGTAACAATGAAACGTTATATATCAAAATGTTGGTGTAATTTCAGATAAAAACATCTCACTTAAAAAAAGACTATAAATAAATAATTTTCTCCCTTGATTAAAAAATAATTAAAAAAAAGACATAAAACTGGACAAGATCAAATTGACCACTTAGCAACATGAGAATGTTGAATGCTGAGTAAAAACTGCTCCTCAGTTTGTGTAGAATAATAGATTTCTGGTCCTGAAACATGAAACCGTAGATTTTTTTTTTTAACAGTTGCGGTTGTGATCTGGTCTGTGCAGCTGTACAGAAAGGAGCTGGAGGTACAGTTTGGTCCATTTGATGATTGGGTCAGCACATATGATCTGTTCAGGGGGAAGGCCAATGAGGAGGGAACATCTGATGAGAGATTTGTTGGGAAGTTTAAGGTGAGTTCCACTGCAGGTGCTGCTGCGAGACATGAATTAAAATACATGTTAAACTATTATTTTTAAATTCACTTAGGGTCGATTCTGCCTCTATAAGCTAAGTGATAAAGATGAGGAGGATGGGGAAGATGTCACAGACACAGGCCACTACAGGGTGAACAGAGGAATCCCCCCAAACACTTCAGTCCAAGTTCTCATCCGGATTTACATTGTCTCTGTGAGTCCAGCTGCGTCTGCTCTCTGTTTTTAAATGACATGAAGCTTTAGATCCTGCCGTCTTCTCAGGCATCCAACCTGCATCCAGCCGACCCAGATGGGAAGGCCGACCCTTACATTTTTCTTCGCCTTGGAAAAAATGAAATCAAAGACAGAGATAACTACATACCAAAAGAACTTAACCCTGTTTTTGGACGGTAGGTGACCGATCTACTGAACATCCGAACATTGTACAGTGGCTTCATGTTCTGAGACGGCTCTCTCCTCCAGATCCTTTGAAATGCAGGCGACATTTCCGCAGGAGTCTCTGCTGTCATTGCTCATTTATGACTTTGACTTGGTGGGAGGCGACGACCTGATTGGAGAGACTCGCATTGATCTTGAGAACCGGTTTTTCAGCAGGCACAGAGCTACATGTGGACTCCCTAGCGAGTACAGTCTGTAAGTTCAGGTACTTTCCTGGGGGGCAGAGTTTAGGTTGGAGTGTTACCTAGAGCCTGGTAGAGTACAGTACAGATACAGAGAAGTAGCTCTTCACCTAATCTGACACGCCAGGCAGGGAGAACATTAACCAGACAGCAGCCAGGAAATCCATGGTAACTCTGGAGGAGCTTCATAGATACACAGCTCAGGTAGGAGAATACATAGTGTTGAGAATATAAGTCTGGTTAGCATAACTTTAAAGACAGTCAATCTTTGTGCACATGAAATATGGGATCTAGTATGAACATTTTGGGTGGATTCTAGGTTAGGTGAACTTAGATAAAAATCCACAACTGGGGCAGTGGTTGACTCTCTGAACTCAAATAAATTACTAAAAACAAAATCTTAAATACTCTCCTTCAGACAGGGGAGTATCCAGGCACAGGAAGCCTACCTGTTATTAGAATCAACAAATTCTTTGGGGTGGTTCAAGAGTTCAGTGAAACATTAAAACTTTAAAAAGTTTCTCCAAAATATAATCAAACGTATTAAGACATTTTCTTAAGCATTAAACAGCATGTTTTGAATTAGTTAGTTTTTAACCATACTATTTGCATGCATTTTATCTTACTGAAATACAATAGAATTAGGAAACTATTTTTACTCTTAAAATATTTCAGGTATTTTAAGAGCTTTTCTTGACATAGAAGAACAGTGCAGTTTTTAGATCCAAAGTTATTTAGCATTAGATTTTTGTGCCAGTTTGTTTAAAATACAAATCAGTTTCTTGTTGAATTGGTGAGACAGAGAGCCATTGCGTCTAGCTGCAGGTCATAAATTTTCGTCTGGAATGTAAGGAGGAGACTGGTACGAGAAGATCTGGGTGTTTTAGCAGGCCCCAAAAATTAACATTAAGACAGCCCCACAAAGGGAGGACACACCTTCTAATGCATATATTTAAATTAAGGGAAATACACATTCTTATAAAAAGCTTTGTTTTACAGCAGAAGATCGAATTGCTTTGTGCCCGAGTGAGCAATTCCCAGAAATGCATTTTTGTCTTTTCTTTTCAACTTGTTGAAGGTAAATTCTATGTTTGTTGTTCGTTGGACTTTTTGATAATCTGGGTGTGATGCTGACGTAACATTCTGTATGCATTGAATTCTCTGGATAAAGCTCTAGATATCTGAAGTCTGATGTCGTATGATTGTTCTTTATCATTCCCCTTGCATACGTGGAGACTGATGGACCTGGGAAACAGAGGAAATTAACGAGCAAAGTGAAGATATTCCTCTGATCTTAACAAGAGACCGGACAACTATTAGTGACACACTTAATAAATCTGATATTTCTGGAGGAGATAAATGGAGAAAGTCATAAAAGAGAGTGATCAGAAGAATGGAGTGAAATAAAGAACAATCCTGTTCTGTTAGTAGATCTCAGACCAGAATGAACTTTCACTTTCCAGCACAACAATGTGACTAAACAGAGCAAAATGAAGCATTTTGACCAAAGCACATGCATGTGTTGCACTACAACCATTTTGCAAAGATTGGGCAAACATTTCAGTGATTAGATGTATAAACATGTTAGAGGCAAGGGCTAAAAAATCTGAAAGACTTTCAGCTGCGATTAAAATGAAAGATGGTTTTACAAATTGACTGAATGCAAAGGCATGTCACGCTTAAACTACTTTTATTGGAGAAGCGAAAGGCGCAAAACTCTCAAATATATGGATAAACAAATAAAACTCAGAGACGAATTCTTTACTGCCAGCCACGACGGGTTGGGTAATTTATTAACACGTTAACGCGATGCATCAATACAAAAACATCGTTTCCAAAGTCTTTCCCCAAAATAGCTCCAAAATCTCCCCGTTCTTCGTCAAGATTCTTGGCTGCCCATTGACTGAGTGTGTGTTGGAGTTTCTCTGGAACACTAATGACCTCTTGATCTAACATCTGCTCCACATCAGAACTGCCAAATAAGCCAATTAATCACAATTGTGATTCCTATCTATCTAAACAGCTTACTTCCCAACTCGTGTTTTGGTCCAACTTTTGTGCTTTGCAAGCAAGAAAGTCAGGTCAGATCGACCTTACTGGCGCCAACAGTCTTTCTGCAAAAACAACTCCTTAAAAAGTATGTCCGCGCTAACACTTTTAAAATGTATCCCAAAGTTCTACCTTGTCTTGGTCTGTCACATAAAATCCTCAGAAAACATTAGCTGTTTTGTGTTAGTATGTGGTGTATGTTTAAGATGAATAAAAACCTTTTCAAATCACCGAATTAAATCTTCTGATGAGTGACTGAGCGCCTCTCTTTGACTGCAGAGGAGGTTATAATGCCTGGAGAGACTGCCTGAAGCCTTCAGAGCTGCTGTCAAAGATGTGCAGAGACAACGGAGTGGACGGTCCTCATTTTAGTCCAGGACGCATCATTGTGGCTGACAAAATCTTCACAGGAAGACTCTCTACATGCACGATGGTAAAGATAACTTACACAACATGCTCAGGATGTTTTGAGATGGTCTTAGACATCAACAGTGAATTTGTACAATTGCTGCTGTGTTCACTGGAAGAGGATTATTTGAATTCAATTCAAAAGTTCCTTATTCGTTCCAAAGAAAGACTAAATGAGGTTGTCACTCATAAAATCCAAGTACCTTCAAAGACTTCCTTTTGTTTTTTTTTTTTTTTTGTCTGGCTGTGGATATGATCTTTACCCATACTGATGGATAGAAGAGATGGTTTAAACTACTGCAGCCTGTTTTAGCTCAGCTTTGGAAATGTGGGGTCGAAGTTCAAATGTTACTGTTTTTGAGCTTTTCAGATTCTAATTCTCTTCTTTTCGGTAGAAGAGGATTCTTACAGTACTAAAATCTACTAATAATTACAGTAAGTGTAATTATTAGGATTACAAGTACTGTACTTGTAGAAATACAGTTCTGTACATCTGCAAGTGTAACCGGATCCGATCTGCGTCGTGCTGGTTTTAAATGATCAGGCCGTGGTTCGCCTTTAAAAGGATTTCCTTAATTTATTCTGACAAGAATAACCAATAGAAAAGAACCGTGTTACAGGCTGCCCGCTCCAAGCCCTCTCCCACAGGACAACAAGACAAAAGGGGGAATCATATCTTACAACTAGTTAAACATGCAAAATAAACCTTTCTATACAACATACCTGGCAAGAATAACAAATAGAAAAGAACCGTGTTACAGGCTGTTGTGTACAAAATTACACAACAGAAATTAACTTAATAACTATAAATAAACTGGATGTATTTAGATACAAAATAAATAGTACACACCTCTCCCACAGGACAACAAGACAATAGGGCAGGGTCTAAGGGATGCAAACATTTTAAAGACAATACCACAGAAGAAGAAACAAAAGGGGAGGGGCTTCAGTTCTTAAAGTAACACAGTGAAAACAATAACAGAGATTTTCAGTCAGGTAGGTACACATATAAATAGCCAAAAAAAAAGACATTTTGAGTAATTATAACAGAAGAGCAATTCAACCAGGTTACACAAGTACAGTTGCCACGTTTATGCATCATACAACTGTTAAAAGAAAGAGGAAAATTCTTCCTGCTGCAAAGCATCCAGAAGCAGAGAGAACAAATGTCTCAACATGCAGCAGCTCAACCAAAGACATTATGAAGAAAAATCCACAAGAAACAATCACACCGAGCATTAACAACATAACAACACCCTGGTATTGTGATAAATACCAGGTAAATATCTTCACAATATTTACCAGAATTTTATATTTCACCAGTATTGCTCCATACACTGTATTGCCAAATGTTTGCTTTGAAGCTTTGCAAATTGTCCACAAGTGTGTTTATGGGAATTTATTACGATTCTTCCACAAGTAGTTTTAAATTTACCTGGAGAAAATGCCCTGATTCATAGCCTTCTCTAATTCATAACATATTTATTCTGTTGAATTGTGGTTAAGACTCAGGCAAGTCAGTCACCTTCTTTCACTCCACACTCAAGTCTCTAATGGACGCTGCTTTGTGAACTGGTGCAGTCATGTTGGGACAGGAAAGAATCTAAACTGTTTTCACAAGATCAGAAGTAAGAAATGTTCTTGTTGCGCTGTTTGGGTGTGCATTAATAGTTCCTTTACTGTTCTCCTGGCAGTGAAGTGTTGATGATGGGAGTAGATTCAGGAGTATCTTCAGTGCTCCATCCACCTGCATTCTGTGGCCGAACTCACCAGAACATTTCAGCTGAATTTAAGAGTAGACGGGTTCAGAATGTTTCTCCTCGCTTCCTTCTATGGAAACGAAAGAAGCGCTTCTGATCAACACAAGTGTTAGATCACCTGTGCTGATCTAACAGGTGATCAACACCCATAGATAACACCTTATTTTCACAACATGCTTTTAAAGTTGCCCAGGTTAGAATTTTGTGTCTTGAGTTACAAAATACTGATTATACATTATCAAAATGAATCCTTACTGATTACATACATCAACGTTAGGTGTTAGCTAGTGCTGATATAAATAACGCTGGTTATTTATATACAGCCTTTCATGAAGGTTAAAATTGTCAAAGTAATATTCATTTTAAAGCCAACAACATTAATTTCCTGCACCCCAACAGATCACACATGACTCTCAAGTCATGGGAAGAAGGGCAACTTCAACTCCAGCTCCTTCAACAGGGTCCTCTCTAACTTCTCTGCTCTCCTCTGGAATAGTTATAATGTGCTTTAGACACCTGTCTGCATCTGCCTCTTCACATTGATCTAAGATCCACTTCCACAGCCAGGAAATCTGCTATGCACTGTTCTGATCATCTTTAGCCCCACAGGAAAATAGAATTCTGCAGATGCTAATTTTGCAAAAAGCTGATGACCTCTCTGCACTTTCTGCAAGTTACAGCATCTCGTGACTCTGCTCTCATATTTTATGTGGTCTACCAATTCATATATAATTTCCTGTTGTTTCCTATCACTTTGTAATAACACCTCAAACAGCTGACTGTTGGTCATTTGGTAGCAGCAAAATCCATGATACCACTCTGGAATTCACTCAGCTCCAGAGGTCAATCCAATCTTTTCCAAATATTTTTAGAAGCATTCTGCATGCCTAGGTGCGGGATTGTATACACTTGTAGACGTTGAAGTGATTAGAATTCCTGAATTCATCATTTGGATGAGTGAGTGAATACTTTTGGTAATATAGTATGTTGTAAAGGACAATAGATGTGCTGCGATTATATGCATGTAATCGTTTGCATTTGTCCTGGTCTTAGATGAGCCGGTGGAGTCATATGAGCACCTGTCTCTGAAGGTCCTGCACCGCTGGGCAGAGATCCCAGCTGTGGGATGCCAACTGGTACCAGAACACATCGAGACCAGAACTCTGTACAACAAGGCCCGGCCTGGAATGGATCAGGTACATCAAATCAAATGAGTTTTTTTAGAATGCAGTGTTTGATATTCAAATCATTTTTCAACATGTTATATTACAACCACTATTTTCCTTCCACTTCACAATTATGCACTACTTTGTTTTGGTCTATCACATAAAATACATAAAATACAGTGATTTATGGTTGTGATTTGACAAAATGTGAAAAGTCTAAATAAATATGTGCTATTCTCTTCATGCAAAAACAACTTCTCCACAAAAAGAAAAAGAAAATAAACAAACAAAATATTCTATTCAAAACGGCAAAAATATTCAGTCAGCAAAAGTCCTGCTGTCTCACCAGCACCAATAGTTTAAAGTACAATGGACAAGTTGGATTGGTTTGAAGTGTCCTTCAATAGACTTAGACTTAGACTTCCTTTATTGTCATTCACAAAAAAAAACACAAGGTGAATCTTGACAACGAAATGTCGTTACTTGGCTACCAGTGTAACAGAGCTAAAACCTTATACTACACAATAAATACATAATAGCTAAATAAATATATAAGAGCTAAGAATAAAGTGCCATAGAATCCACAGGGTCAGTGTTGTAAACAAAACTAAAGTGCGTGTATTGACCATGTCCATGGGGGGGTGATTTGGTTTGTGAGTGTGTGTGTGTGTGTGTGTGTGTGAAGCGGTGTTATGTGGCGTTAAGCAGTCTGATGGACCGGGGGAAGAAACTGTTCAGTAGTTTGGTTGTTCTGCACAAGATGCTGC
>NW_026562656.1:0-68162 GCF_027474105.1 Poeciliopsis prolifica
GATTCCCGGCCTGGTGTCATTCGCCGCATGTCGTCCCCCTCTCTCACTTCTCTCCTTCAAGAGTATTTGACTACTTTCAAATAAAGGCCACTAGAGCCAACAAAATCTTTAAAAAAAAACAAAACATTAAACAAACATCAGTATTATGAACACCAAGCACAATAATCCACTGCTAAATAAAAAGCACCATGAAGCTTTTTACAAATCTGTTGTTGAAATGTTGAGCTCAGGTGAGTCGAAAATCTCGTGTTGTGCACAAAGAAGAAAGAACCGTTAAGGCATTCCATTTAAATAATAATGACAGATGAAATAAATAATGCATCTGGGTTTATATTTATTTTCTAATAGTTTCCAAAAAATAAAAAATAAAGCGGCTCATTGGTGTGTTTTGGAATTTCCGGTATATTTTGAAAGCAACACTTTTGTATTCTTTTGCATTTACACTCGTAAAACTATTCCGTGCTTTCTGTCTGTTTAAAACGTTCAAGCTCTAAATCCCCTTACTTTAATTATTGTCTTTCATTGTGAAATATTAATCACGCTATCTTCAAAGTGTGATTCATGCTCATGGAAAATGCTCCCCACTGAGAAAATATTTGATTATAGTGTTATGGTAATGACACTGATAAACTAAAGGTTAAAAATCCCTCTTTCAATCCATTGTAGCCCCTGATACGTTGATGTGATGGAAAATAAAAACTGAAAAATCTCTTTTTTTTCACTTTCCGGTGCTGTCTCATAGTACTGAGGGGATTGCATCAAAGTTAATATTAATCTGGTTTCTTAAAACAGTTTATATTCAGGTCTATCTCTATGCATGTTGCTGTTATAAATGCAGTCACACTGAATTAAACTGTTCTAATAAAATAATTTACCACATTACAAATTTTATTATTGTAAATCAGATTGCTTTTAGCTGGACATAAATGTGTTTTTCAATACCTAAACATGTATTGATGTATTTTTTAATCGTCACATTGACTGAACAGGATCCTATTACCTGCTGGGCTGTCGTTTCCTTCAGCCTGCTGCTCTATAGTCGTAAATAAGAACAAACAGAAAAACTCATTAATAATATGCACCATGTCTTTCTGTGTTTTGTTGACAAAAATTATAACACTTTTTTTTTTTAGATCAAACTTAGCTGAATTAAATAATTATTCAGTTCGAGCTTCAAGTCATATTCTTAGTAATGTCAGAATTGAGACACTTCATCAACTTCTGTGTTTTGGTGTCAAGTAATTTCTGTTCTCTAAGAACAAAACATATCAAGTTTTTTTTTTTTTACCAAAACGGTTTCAGTCAAGTCAGCAGATATACAATATTCTAAACAGTGGAAATAAAAATAAAAACCTGGCAAAGAAAAATCCTAGTTTTAAATCCCACACATCACAATTTAATAGACTGACATTTTGTTTTGTATTTTGACCCTAACATTTGTTTTGTCCTACCTGAGCCCCAGAGCAGCAGCAGGAGCAACATCACCAGCCGTTGAGCCATGTCCAGGTAAATGTCCGTCTCTGTCTTCATGCTGTTTGCGTTGTCCTCTCTTATGAGGTTTTTAAGTTTTGGGTTTTTTCTTCCTGTCTTGTCTCTTTATCTTTATTCTGATAAGTGAATTCCTGGAACCAGAGTTCACTAGTAAAACCACAGATATAACATAGACAAAAAAAAAAAAGATGTTCTTCCATTTCTGGCAATTTTTGTAGCCTTATTTATTTACACTGATCCGACGTGGGGTTCCTCAGGGTAGCTGTACTTACCATAAGTACAACTAGTTGATAAGTACTTACCACTAGTTGTTAATGGGAAGTAAGTATTTTTAAGGAACATTTCACACATTTATACAGATGATATTCATTTCTAATGTCTCTTTATTGACTGACCCATTAGGAAGGGTTTTGATGACTGTATTTCATACATAAGCAATGAAACTGTTGAGAGATTCACGGAGCGAACTCAATGATGAGGAGATACAGAAGAAGAGGAAGCTCAGCATCTGATTAACTGAGGTTTCTCTCTTTACAAATAGACTTATCTTCCATGTTTGATTAAAAATGATAAAAGCTCTGGAAGCTATTTGGCTGTTTTTATAGAAACCACAGCAAGTCTTTTTCAAGTGACATTTCTGTTTATTGATTCTGAAGATAGAACATTCAGAGCATCTTGACGTTATTCTCTACTGAATTAATCTGTTTATAGCTTATATTTCAATTTCGCAACTTCCCCCGACCCAAAGACTTTACCGCAGAAGAGCTCGACTGAAACAAAAGATAAGGCATTGATGATCTCTCAGCTCTCGGGGTTCAGATGCATATTTTGTAAACCGACTGTGGGAACAATAAAATCAGACAGAAAAGGTTATAAAAACAGCAGACTGACAGAGGAAACCAGCAGCAGTTTCCATGTTTTCTTTGCCCATCCTGAACCGTCTTCATCCAAACGACCACATGAGGGCGCTGTCTTGCTGATGCCGAACCAATCAATGAGCATGGTTTCAGCTGGGCACGTAACCAGTAGAGTTAAAGTCAGTTAGTACCTCCTGTGCGTGATACCATGGGGTCAGCTGGTCATCCTGTCTGAAGAAGCCGCTAACGTCCCACGCTGATGTTGCAGACTTTGCAGCTGGGGTCTTTCTTGGCGTTTAGGGTGGACAGACTCATCAGCTGGTGTCCGCTGATCTGTGACACCGTCCCCAGAGACACGTCAACGGCTCTGTGTAGATCACCTCCAGGATGACGTCCTGAGCGTGACGGAAGGACAGCGAGCCGTCCTCTTCCTCACTGCAGCTCAGGAAGCAGTTGTTTGACCTATCCAAGGCTGGCAGCTTGCCTCTACAAAAAATGTCCCCTTTGGAGCCAGGGGGCCAGGACCACAATGACATAGTGATATGAGGTGTACATGCAGTAAAAATCCCCAAAGTAGGCATTGGTGTTCTGGTTGAACAGGAGGTCTGCTTGGATCTGTAAAACACGAATGGACATGCGTGATGTGTGCGGTCACTCAAGACAATTGCATCGTAACTAACTCTCACTTCAACCCATGTTGGACTTGTTCAACAAGAAGTTCTGATAGTCCTACGGTGGACTGAACTGGATCTGAGATATCTCTGCGTGACACGAATATCCAGATTTTGCAAAGGTTTCTGGCACAACTTCATGGAGAGGAACAAAATCTAGAGATGAGTACCATAACAAGATCACAGGTACCAGGAAACCAAAACAGCAACACCTTTTATGTTATGGTACTTATCAGACGGATAGACTAAATGGTTGTTGTTCTCCTCAACAGATGTACCTGGAAGCGGTACGGCCCGTACGGAGAATCCTGTGGAGGTCGTCCAGTGTTGAACTCTGTGTTGCAGCTGAAGAAGATTCCTTCCAGCTTACCGCTGATGGGTGACCCGTGGCTGCCGCTGTTGTCCTTCACTGACGGCAGCATGCGACGGCACTGAGCATCTCTGGAGCGGTAATACTGGCTGCTCACAACACAACATACACATGCGCAGGCAGAGAGACAGACGCACGGGCTTAAACACATTTAATATAGCACGGAGCACTGGTAAGGTTGCACCGGTAGGTCAGACCTGTTTGGTTGGAAATACTCCCCCCGCTGGTTTCTGTAGAAGACGGTGAACGGCAACATCCTGCCAGCGATGGCCTCTGCTTTCAGCAGGAGCTGCTTCAGCTGGACGGGGGAGTAGTCTGCAAAATCAAACCTTGGGTTTTAGTTAAACTGCACATCTGCTTATTTGTTTTATATTTAGGCTTCGGCTGAGATTGGCCGGCTTTTGTAAAAGAATGACTTTTACAAAATAAAGACATGTGAAATATGCATCCTGGTTTGGTGATCTCACATAATAATAGGACATGATTGAAAAAAAGGAGGTTAGCAAGACTTCATATTGTCACCTTTCTAAAATAATGGTCATAAAAAAATTATAATAATCACCTCTTTTTTTGGAAAAACAAACAGAAAAAAAGATGATTCAGGGTAAAAATAAATAAATAAAAACAATTTGGCAAAAATTGACTAAGGACATTATTTTTGAAAGCTGACAAATACATTCCTGTGAAACCTGAAGCCTTCTCTTTATTCTAAGAAACTGAAGAGAAGAGCAGGTGGTTCAGTGTTTCCGTCTGACCCGCTGTGCAGAACTCGATGATCTCGCTCCAAGCAGAACAGCATATTCTCCGTCGGGCTGCTTGGTGGCTGTCTGAACGGCCACGGTGTATTCCGTCCGAGGGCTCAGGAACCAGTGACCTCTGACCGTCATCGGCAGAGGAACCGCTTTGGCCACCAGCTTGGTCGGTACGTCCTGGAACACAAGAATGAATTCAATCAACGCGGCGGCCGCGGCGAGACGGACGTCTGCCATCGCCACGGCCAGACGTCTCGCACCATGTGCTTGAACTTGTTGGAGCTCTTGTCTTCCTTCTTGTTCAGGTCGATGAAATAATGCGTGATGCGATCCTGGCCTCTGCTCTCCGTGTTCCAGCTGATCTTGAAGGAGTCGCATGTGACGTTGCTGATCATGATCTGCTGAGGAACCGGCAGCTCGTCCCCGTCCCCGATGCCGCTGTCCGCAGACTCTGACTCTGGAAAATCAAAAATGTTGATTGTCGAGAGCAGCTGCGGAATACTTCTACAGTAACCTATATTAAATACATTTTCTAAAAATAAACTCTATTTCTACTATTATTTTTTGTCAATTAGAGGAAGCCCTGTCACAGCAAACATGAAGATTTGTGGAAAAAAAACTTATTTCCTCAACTCAAGTTTATGTCTTAACATGCATCCGTTGCCGCATGGGACAAATTTTAGAAAACTTCTTTCAGTGCAGCTTTTCTCTGTGCAATGTTGCATTATTTCATCCAGCACTGACAATTTGAATACCAATCAATGGAGACATCCAGTTGTTCTTTTGTCCCGTTCTCTTTGGAAAGGGTGTCCAATATCAGGCGTCACCTTAATCATTTCAAAATGCCTCATGCAGAAGTTGGTGAGAACCGACAAACTGAAGCTTGGTGTGTGTTGGCAGGAAAAGTG
Organism: Poeciliopsis prolifica; assembly: GCF_027474105.1. Taxonomy (NCBI): domain Eukaryota; kingdom Metazoa; phylum Chordata; class Actinopteri; order Cyprinodontiformes; family Poeciliidae; genus Poeciliopsis; species Poeciliopsis prolifica. The sequence goes on from NW_026562656.1 coordinate 5,050, forward strand.
GTCCAGTCCTCAGACATGGCAGAAGGAGAGAAGCAGGCCGGTGCTCCCGTCCTTTTTGACGGTCAGGGCATTTTGTTTTTGTTTTTTTCATGATGCAAGAGGATTATTTCAGAGTCACAGTGAGCGATTAATGTATTAAAAGTCGGATACTCTGACCCTGAATCAGATCCCAGTTCAGAATCGTGTCAACTGGAGCCAACGAAACAACATCCGACAACAGAACTACGTCATGTTGCCCCTCGTTGCTTCGTTCGGTCCTTTACAACCAACAGAACGGAGAAAAGGAAATCCTGCAGAGGTCTGCGTCGTCCTGCTGTGCTCTGTATCTGTTCGTCACTGTTCTCCTCCTCCTCTTTTTCTCCCATCCCTCCTTTTCTGCCTATGTTTGAGGACAAAAAGGCTTCAGTCCACAAAGACACTGAGAGCTTGAAGGCCGAACAAGGAGCCTGTTGAGGAGGTGAGGACAGCAGGAGGCTCCAAGCCTTACAGGCCTGGATGGAGGGGGTCCATTCTGAGAGCTCACTGAGGGGAAAAGTAAAAAAAAAAAAAAACAGTTTGGAGAGGCGGTGCAGGTCAGTTCTGACAAAAAAAAAACCATGGTGCTAGAAGTTTTGTTTTATTATTATAGATGAATTGAAGCTGCAGCCAGTCGAGCTTATTCTCATGATGTTGGAGGCAGGTCTGTTTTTCAGTTGCAGATGTCAAAACTTCAGCAAAACCGTAGGAAACAAACCTGAGGGATTCAGAGAAATCAAAACAAGAACATTTAAATTTTTAGCAGAGTAAATATCAGGTCATTTGAAACTTTGACTCATGATCAGATTTACAAACACCTTCAGGGGAACCACAGCTTTTTTCTTTTTATCCTTCCGTCCTTTATGTGAATAGAGGAAGTGATGTGTCCATTCATCCCCCACTGGGAAGGTAATTATCCACAGGGATGGAAATCAGCAGGCTGAGCTGCCAAAATTCCCACCACAAAGAAACAGAGAAACCGGGAGCTGTTTTTCCTCTTAAGGTCTCTGAGCCATTGCCACCTGCCCAAACTGATCCATCCGACCATCACTGGGAGAGATGATCCTTGAAAGAGGTCACAACGTACTGTTGATTTGGGCTAATTAGCACTGCTGTTTTTAATCACAGTTTTATCCTTTGATTATCTTAAAACGACACGAATCAACTCAAAACTCCCAGTTATCTTGTTTCCTTCATCTTTTACTGTAACTCCATGTTTTTATTATCTCCGGCTGGTTCTCTCAAAGCTGTTATCTCTGACGTTTGTGGCTGTAATTTGCATCCAAAATCCAAAGTCGAAGCAGTCGGACGTTTATGTCATCTGGATTGTTTGCTTCTCTGTTTAAATTTAAATTGGTCGGCAGCACCAGCGAAAACCAGGCACAGCTGGTTTCGGTTTGAGAGGAGAGTACAGTGACGCTCATTTATTCTTCCAGCCTGCAGGACAGCAGACGATAAGGATCCCAATCGTTTGACGGATGCTGAACTTCTCACCCTTTTCTAATATGGTTCTACAAGGGAAACTTTCAGTGCGGATGAGATCGAATGAGAGCCTGATCCCCTTTTAGGTTTGCAGGGCGAAAACATTCCTCTCTACCGTGAGGTTTTAAGATTTTAATAAGTTGCGAGGGCGGTGTAGGCTGTTTTTTTTTTTGCACTGCAGTGTTGCAGTCGGCCTTGACCTGCTGTATCCTGACACTGGTTGCATTTGCGTTGCACAGAGTGCCACCTCCAAAGATTGCAGCTATTGTCAACTTACTTTGCCACGCCAGAGAAGGCAACACTGAGCTTGTGTCACTGTTCGTCGTCATCATGCAACTTTGGCAACAACTGGAAGGAAGGATGGCGACTGAATGGTACATACGGGGCAAAGGGCTGAAAAAGCACAGAAGACCATTGACCAGAAGACACAAGGGCAAGACAACGTGGTAAGCTCATGTACCGTCCTGCAATCAACGGCTGACTTTACATTTTTGCTTGCCTGTTTTTCAAAATATGTGGCGCTAGTCTTATAGGAACAGGAAATTGCTGGGACACATGAGGCAACAAGCATCCATCAAAGCAGCACCGTTCATCTTTCAGCTCGGAGATGCTTCTCAAATCCAGAGCATGGGACGAGCACCTCCCAGAAGTAAGCAAACCGTCCCGTCGTCCTCAGAGCAAATATTCAGCAGGAAGTGACAAACGGTTGAGTTCATCCAGAGCCACATTAGTAGGAAAACTGCTAATTAGTAGCATAAAATTAGCAGCTCAGATATCCAGTCCATTGTTAGCCTGGTCATTCAGCTAAAAAGCAGCCAAAGACAACAATCATCCTCAGCACATTCCTATCCGATCGGAGCCTTCTGTAAATAACACCACAGCTCTGGGAGGCCCTACATTGTGTCTTTAAGTTAGTTTGTGTTAGTACACAGCACTGATTTCTCTTCTTCACATCGTGATGAAATAACATTCATTTCATCACAACAAAGGGCAAAGAATTACCCAACACACCAGTCTGGTGAAAGTCATACCAGCTGCTCGGCCAGCTTATTGTCATGGCTCAGACATGCACCTTCCCATTTGTCCTGGCAACAGTATCAGTGTCTTCAGTGTTGGCGACGACCTCGCAGGCCAGCGTTTTCTCAACTGTGTCATGCTTTTTTTTTCTCGTTAAAAAAAAAAAGAACAAATTGACAAATTGTTTATCGAGAGTAAAAATCTCCTTCTATGATGTGAGGCCTTCAAAATAAAGATGAACATGAAACCTAAACAGTACAGCTCTGTATCAGAGGATTCACACAAGTTGGTTTGTAATCTTGTTTTGAATCGTTGCCGAGGGCAGCTGAGTCCAGATGTTTGAGCTGGAAGTGACGCTTCATCACCGGGGATCATAACGGATGCAGGCAGCTCGGGTTAGTTTGCTTTACTCTGCTGCAGAGCGGATGGAGACGACAGAAATGTTTGTTTTTTTGTCGGCTGAGGAAGAACTAAAAGCAGACAATAGAAACTAAAGATATTTTTGAAACGGTAACATTTTTAGTCTGTCTGATGGGGACAATGAGCCGACTGACACTGACCTGGGCGGTCGTCCGGCTGCAGACTCTTCTCCTCCACATCTGGACTGCTCAGGCCACTCGGAGGCTCCGTCATGCTGCTGGTACTCGGAGAGATGACCGGAAAACCTGAAGAGGAGAAACAGTTGGCCACTCTGTCTGCAGCTCACTCTCCTCTCTCTCTCTCTCTCTCTCTGTGCTTGATGACATCAGGGGATGATGAGCAGAGAGAGAAAGTTGTTATTCCTCCACATCCACTGAAACAGCAACAAACTTTTCTTTCACTCCTTTATTTTTCATGCATACACATTTCTTTGCTTATATTTAAGCTGAAACTGAAGGTCCAAAGAGAAACCTTTAGAGACCTTCAGAAAATGTGCAGCACTTTACAGGCTTATATGTAAGTCTGTGAGTAACAATGTTCAAATTTCACTTTTTGGAACCGTGATAATCACCTGCTGTGTTTATTTTCGGGAATTGAATCCATCCGTTGTGTCAGAGAGAGTTGTAATGATTACTTTTTCTCAGATTGCAACACAGGAGACAAGAAGATGACAGTAATCATGACTTTTAAGCGTGAAACCCCCCCCCCCCCAAAAAAATCCACTGTGCACCATTTCACATTTCCGTTACGCCGAGAACGTCCCGAACATCTGCAGATGTTTGACTGTTTGCTGCCTGAGAGCGACATCTTCTTCTGTGGATTAACACACAGCTGATGGAGGATTAGAGGCCACGCTGAAAACTGAATTAAATGAGCGCTTACATAAGAGGATTAGCTGCAGCTCACGAAGCACTGCTTGGCTTTGGGGTCGCGCTCCACCGACAGGAGCGAATACAGTGTTTGCTTTGCTTCAGAGCCTTTCAGCTTTAAAGGTTTCCACTCATTTGGCCCCGGGGTTTGGTTTAAAAATGGGGCCACAACGTGTGCTAGGTTCGAGCAGCAACTGTTGCCGCACGCCAATCTGGGAAAGGTTGAAAGGATCATTTCGGAACAATCCGACGTCCATCGTGCTGCAAAAAGACACATTGCTAAACAAATTGAAAATATTGAGGTCAGCTGCCAGAAGTCTTCCAATGAGTGGACATCATAGCAGACAACATCAGAATGTGCAAAGCTCAGAGACAAAACACCCAGGAGCTCCACCTCAGCCTCCAAAGGCAGCAGTTATCAATGAATGCTAAGTTAATTACAGAAAAAAAAATATTAAAAAAAACTGATCATGTATGGATTGTTGGAAAAGTTTAAATGAAGACTTCTCTATCAGAAGAATATGGCAGCAAGATGCTTCCAGAGGTTCTCATCATTATCTAACGTGACACGCCTGTTTTTATCCCGAACTTTTTGCGTGATTTAGTGGTAGGAATTTATTTTTTCTGTTCTGTCCGGGGATTTTTGATTTGAAGAGCTGATTCATCAAAAAAAAAAAAGGTTTTTGCTCTGTTTTCTGCTCTGATTGAGGTGTCAGAATGAAGAAGTCCAGGGTTTGAAACCATTCCTTATAACCAGTGAGGTGTGTCTCTCTTTTTTTATTTTCCAGTTCAAATTCAAAAAGACTTTGTTAATCGTAAAGGGAAGTTAAACTTCGCTAAATCAAATCAGGAGGTCACGGACTTAGAAAGTATATCCAAACATCATAATAATTTTTGAGGCAATAATTTGTGAAACCTTCACATTTTTTTAGATAGTCGTTGGCTAAATTACATCTTGATCTGGAAAATGTTTTGGCTTATTGTATCATAAAGTCCTGACCTGAAATTGATAAGAGGTGCAGCGGTGAGACTCACACAGTTGCAAAGAAATTTTAAAGAACAGAAACAAACAAATAAAAACACATAAAAAAATAAAAAAAACTGGACCAAACCTCCCCAACTGAACAGAGATATAAAATCACCTCATTAAAGAGTAAGAAAAATATTTCTATAGAACTTGTGTCTGTTTGGGAACAACAGCTGACAAAGACAGAAGTAGAAAATTAGAACCTGTTTGGTACATCTGGGGAAGCATAACGTAATTGAACGCCTAACAAGCAAAAACATCTGTAGACTGTAAAAAAAAAAAAACACACACACACAAGTACACAAAAAAACCCCAGAAACAATAAAGATATATGTTAATTCTTTATTTCATCCATTCAGATTAGAAATGATAAAAGAGAATATTAGAATGCCCACAATTTTCTTCTCTCATCACAGATTGGGTTCTGATTCAGCATCGCATGGTTTTCTCCCAAGTCAATTACGCAGCAAAGACAAGTTAAAAATACCTCTGTACAAATACGTCTGGATAGTTCATCTGATTCCACGTACAAAAATAAGTTCTAAGTGCTTCACTTTTAATACTGTCTCTGCTTCGGCATGTTCACAGCTCGGACGCCAACTCGTGTCATCTGATCTGAAATCTCCACAAAACCTTCAGTCCAGTAGTAGAAGAAGTCAAAGTTAAAACTGCTCCTGTCAGCAGCCGCTTTTACTCATAAGAAAAATAAAACAACAACAAAAAACCACAAGATACCCTGGAGCAATTTTTTTTTAACTTCTAGCCTATCATAAAACGCTGTGGAGGTGAATGAAGGCCAACTCCTGGATTTGAAAGGTTCCAGAAAGGGAGGTGAGTTTTAACTAATGCAACAGACCAACGCAAGGAAAAGAAAAAAACGCTCAGTGTGAAAATACGAACGCTGAAAAACAATATCAGAAATGAGACGACAAATTTAATCCGAATTAGGGGCTCGGACGTTTTTACGCTTGGAGGAAACAAACCTGCAGAACAGAAGACAACACAAATGAAAGGTCTGCTTTTAAAAAGCTCCAACAAACTTTGCAGATTTACTTTGTGTAGATTTGTTTAAATAAATACAATTGTTAATCTCTGTTACATCCTGCGGGTGCTGATTGGTTGTGTTGGACGGAGTCAAAAAAAAAGGGGGGGTTGGAGGGGTCAAAGGTATGCAACAAAATAAACCTTGTTTAAAAAATAAAAATAAAAAAATTTGCAAATTCTAATTTTAGTTCAATCAGAATTTCTGGGAAAGTTTCTGCACGGGAAAAGCACCTCCAATGAGATACAGTCATCATCATGATCATCATCATTGGCACAGCAGGTGGAGCTTCCTAACTCTAATGTCTTGGTTTGAGAGCTTTTTCTAAAAGCTGAACAGAAAAAAAAGATGGCTTCAGTTTAAAATCAGGACTTCGCTGTGAGTTTCACTGACATAAAAAATAAGAATAAGCACCGCTAATTACAGATGTTAAAAAGAAGAGTTTACCATCTTCTTTTTCCATTTATATTATTTGCCTCAAACGTATAGAATTGGATCAGATTTTAAGATCTGAAGAAAAAGCTAAAGCTAACCCAAAAGCCATTGCAATCACCAGTAGAAGACACTCAGAAAACACAAGTCTTGGTTAGAGATAAGCCACACTGTACAAATCTAACCAGAAAACGCCAATCAGCCAATCAGAGGCAGTTTTCAGCATCACAAACCAAACTGTGGATGAGTGGACAATTCGGATTAAACGAGGAGCAGAAACAGGCGACAGGCGAAGAGTTTGCTTAGAAGCGACTGACGAGTCTGATCAGGTTTTCAGCAGCAGCTGGCGATCTGGGATGAGACTGAAAGAAGTTTAAATCTCCCTGTCTGATGACAACAGAATGCCGCATTCACACCAGTCCACTTTTTGATTTTAGGAAAGACGCAATCAGATTTGACTTCTTGTCAGGTCGCAGTGTTTGGGTGTTTCCAAACTGAATCGACCTTTTTGCGGGTGAGCGAAGCAGTGTGGCGCGAATGCAGCTCCGCGGTTTAACTCAGCGCCCAGAAACAGCAGCTTTAGAAAACGCCGTATCCGTCAGTGTGGCGAGCCGCCACGGCGAACGCGGGGTAGCCCTCGTAAGTGGCGTAGGCGGTCAGGTCCTGACCCAGAGAAACAGCCTGCTTCAGCTGGGAGACCACGCCCGATGACCCCGGGCTCGCCAGAGCGTAGCCTACAGGGAGACACGTAAGAAAAGACACCTTATTATTCGCAAGCTCTGCAAGTTGACATGTGGTCCTTTCTTGTAACCACACGTGTAATCTGGTTCTGGTCACACGCTGAGAGTAAAGTGGGTTCTGTCGCTGCTTTAGCGAGAAGTGAGAAGTTAGTTGGACTTGGGTACGGACCTTCACATACCTGGGAAGGCTACCGAGGCCGCTGCAGTGGCACAACCTGCGTCAGCAGCGCCCTCCGTCTGCAGGCCGAGCGTCTGCAGGGTGTGTTCAGCCGCGTGGACCTTGGCTTCTTCCACAGACGCACACAGTTTTGCAGGGGTGAAGGGATGCCTGCAGAGAGACGCACGAACACAGATGAGCCCAAAGTGGACACAACTAACCCATTATTTAAGTTTAAATTATAAGTTGTCATTTTCTGTCCACTTTTTAGCATTCTGAAAGAAAAAGTTTTTGGAACGAGTTTCAACTCAATTCAAATATTGACTAATTTTATTTAATTTTCTAGTTCAATTTTAAATGGCAAATGGTAAGCCCTCTTGGAATATTTCATTTGGTTCGAAATGAAATATGACGAACCGAATTAGGGGATGAACTCCTGCCATTGTTGCCACCATCGTCCCTCAAATGTCCTACATGACCACTAAAAATGCAAACTCTCATAACCCAATCAGCAGTTATTCAAGGATTAAACTCTGGCACAGTGTTTCTGGTACGAAACCCAGTCTCCATTTGACACTCGAGGAGTCTCATCTTTAAGCTTTTGGCCACTGTTTTCACAAGCAGCAGTGACTCTCAACCAAGAAGAAGAAGCATGAACATTTACCTATTCAGATGATGACTAGACATTTTCAGTTTAACCTGTCCACTTCCTGCCATTAGATCCATTTCATCTCCAGTTATCAATCGACAGCATTGCACTGCCTTTACTCATGTGGAAAAAAGAAAATAAATCATGGAAATTTCCCGACTTACAAAGAAGTAGAATAACAGTCTCCTTATCTTATACTTCGTCCACCAGCTGAAAGGTTTCCCCAGCTGATGCTTTTTCAAATGTAGATTCATGAAATGGAGCAGAGGTCTGGGTTGCTGCTCTAGTGGAGCTGCCTGTACTCACACGTTGGGGTACTGTGTGGCCAGAGCTGGGATGGTGATCTTGTAGAGAAACAGCTGCCGCTGGTCCGGACTGATGGCCGAGTGGAGCTGATAGACGGGCTGACCCCAGTTGTTCTTCTGACACAGCTCTTCCAGAACCTGACGGGAGCACAGACAGGTTGGAGGTGTTCGCCTTGGGAGAAGAACTTCCAAGTTCCACATAGTCAAGGATTTTCATAACTGATGCTCTTTTGAGAATGAAGAGCCAGAGGCTTTCAGTTGAAGAGTCATGTAGACATTACAAACGTTTCGCTCCGTTGTTCCATTACCTGAGTCGGTGGTTTGATGCCGGTGCCCTTGAGGCTCATGGCAGCCGGGTTCATCGGTGTCAGCTCCATCCCCGGCAGCAGGTCGTACAGCTTTTCCTCGGCCTGCTTGTCCCCCTTCAGCCCGTAGGAGGTGCTACTTCCACCCCCTCGCCCCATGGCTCCGCCCCCGGCTGCGTAGGCCAAGTAGCCCCGCCCACCCAGCCCTCGGACCCCCGCCGCCCCTACAGGTACAGTCATGTAAATTTCTACAGGAGATCGGAGAGGCAGTAAATCAATCAAATCACCGGAAATCAGCAGGGTAGAAGAATCACACAATTAATAAATCACAGCAAAGACTGACAACAAAGGTAACAGCTAAGTGATTTCTTGTGAAGTTTTGACCAAACTTCAGCTGATTCAGAGGATCTCACAAGATTCCTACCATAAAATAGTCTGATTTTTAAACCACGTTCATTACATCCACATGATTCAGGAAGATCCACCCCTCCGCGTCACATCTGCCACAGGTGCAACTCAAAGCAAATAAAGAGATGTGCTTGAAGTTAAATCCAAATGATCTGTACCAGCAGCTGAGTTGCGATTGGACAGTCTGTGTGGAGGGGCGGAGCTTCAGCATCAGATTAAGCAGCTTCTGCTGTCAAGTCAAGATCTGAAAGCAGATCTGCCTCCATCATGTTCTCCAGTTCACGTGAACAGAGACGGCGTTCTCACCTCTGACCGACGGCGTCCTGATCAGACCCCTTCCTCCCACGTGAGCTTTGGTTGCTGGGAAACGGAACTGACCGGGAATGGCGGCGTAGGCCTGCGGGGCATAAAACACGGGAGCACCAAGGTACGCCGTGGTGGGATCATACACCTGCGAGAAACAGAGGCAGAAGAGAAAGTTTGCCTTTTATATTACGACCTCTATTGTTGGAGCTAACTTGAATTACTTTGGATTTTGTTACACTTGCTTTACTTTATATTTTCAGGTTCTTTGCAACAACTTACAACACCCAGAAACAAAATGTATTTTGCGCCCCCTACTGCTCTATAGAACTCTGGTGAACAAAAGTATCGCTAAAAATGTTTTCCTGTTCGAAATGGTTTGGTTCCTGTTCCTGGGTTTGGTGTTACTATCACTGGTCCAAACTGGCCACTGGATGAAGACGTTTGACGTCCTATGATTTTTTTATTTTCTTATTTATTAATTAATTTTTGTCAATCTCGATAACACTGCGGAACAGCAACACAGAGAGACTCTGGGAACTCAGAGTTCAGCTCATTATCAGTTCCTTATCTCCTGTTTATCTGTGAATCAGACTCAGGTTCAATTCAGTCTATTTTATGGCTTTCGTGTTCACGATGTTCCCACTCGACTTTCCAATGAAGGGATTTTCATAAGCTAGATAACAAACAAAACAAAAAAAAGCCATATTTAGTAAGATTTTCAACTTTAATTTTCTCTTTTTTTTAAAAAACTAATTGTTGTGTGTAATTTTTCACTACTTTCTGAAACAATTTGTTTCTCTCAATCTCTTGTTGTGTACACCTTTGATTTGTAATATGATTTCTGTATTAGTCTGGATTTATCCCATCATGCATTAACTGTCCTGAAAGAAATTTTCTATAACTGTCACATAGATGCATTAAAATCAGATAAAGCTACAATAGCGACAATGGAAAACATCACAATACTGCGCTAAGGTTTGATAATTGTCAGTAGTTATGTGCTGCAAGGTAAATTCCTGTTGTAACTTGGGATATTGATGCTCACACTCCAAGTTGGTTCTCATTTCCTCATTAATAAGTTTACTTATTGTCGATTCAGTTCAAGGCTCCTCTGTGCTCAAATTCCTTCCTGAATATAACTAATTTATAACAATGTCTGTTTGAATATTACAAATCCTTTTTAGTATTCAGGTAAGAGCTTTCAGGTAAGACTCTGGGACAGTCTCACCTGTCCCAGAGTGTAGGCCGTGTAGTCGGTCTGCAGAACCGAGCCTCCTCTTCCTCCTGTTCCTCTGGTGTATCGGACATAGCTGTCCTTATCCACTGGCTTGGCCAGAGTCACCTCAATAGGAGAGCCGTCCACCACCTGCAGGCAGAGAGAGGAGTGTTTCTTTTGCAGAACATATTTCTTTTCCCTGAGACGTTTTGGAATATACATGCAAACAGCAGAGAAATGAGGTCGGGGCAGAGCTGACCTTCCCGTTGAGCGCATTCATGGCCTTGATGGCGTCCTCTCGCTGGCTGAAATGTACGAAGGCGTAGTCTCTGATCTTCTTCACTCGCTCCACTGCACCTGCAACGCAACAATGCCTTTGCTGGTTCTCATTTGAACACTTTTCACTTTCCTGGAGCTCCACCCACTCAATGCAGTATTTATGATGCAAAGAAACCCGCATGTTGCAAAAAAAGAGAAAAATATCTTCAATAATTATATGAATTTATGGTAATAATGACTTATAACCTTAATTAATTGCTTATTTTCTAAATAGAAAACATGTCAATGCTTTTAAAAAGTTTTAAAGTTTTGGTTTGAAATTTTAAATATATTTTTTGGTTGGCCTTTACATCTTTTTACTAGACGTTGAAAATTTATTTTCACTCTCTTTTATTAAAACTTTTGTTCCTGAATGATCCAATCAAATTTTTATATATTTTGTTACGAGGCAAAATATGTTTTGTTTGGAGTTTTTCAGCTAAATAACATTTAGCTATTTTTTTTTTGTCAATAAAGTTTTGTATACTAACCTGACTGTTAGAAGCTTGAAACTAACATTAGAAGAGTTTAAGAAGATGTTGTCAGCTGCATTTAAGGACAATCTGAAAGCAGAGAGTCCGGTTATACCTGGTTTCAGGCTGTTGAATTCCCTCTCGATGGTTTCTTCAGTGGTCTGCAACATCAGGTTCCTCACATACAAAATCTTTACGGTTGCCATGGTATCCTCATCAACCTCCACCTCAGGCTCCGCCCAGTCCACCGCGATGGGATGGCCCCACAACTGGATCCGGCCTGAAGGTTTGACAAGGTTTGTTGTTTAGAGCTGGATATGGACCAAGATCTTCAAAATGGGTGTCTGTGATTTTACAGAAAAACTCTGGAAACAGTGACTCCGTCTTCAATATCTGCTCTCTTATCATGAGAACCCATCAGCAATAAAGTTGCCTTTGATTGGCTGAGACTTGGACAGCTGAAGACTTTGACTGTTTTTATGATGTTCTCTGTTGGTTTGTTATCAGCTTTGTGCCAGTGTGAGATCAACCTGCATATTTTCAGCATCTCGAAACTGAACACACACCCATCAATTTGAAACATCTCTTGTAATTTTGAGACAAAACTGGCCCAAGAAACTGCATGGATCTCCAGAGTTTGCGGTCTCTACCTGGCAGGAGTTTGCGTCTGGCCATGGCAGCTGCCCGGTGGCTCTCGTACTCGACAAAGGCGAAGCCTCGGTTCTTGGACTTGTCTGCAGCGCTGGGGTACACGATGACATCCACAACGCCGTCCGTGACTTTTCGCATCTCCACTAGGATCTCGTCGTGCTTCTTGGTTTTAGGAATGCCCCCGACAAACAAACGGCAGTTGTCCACACTGGGCACAGACACCGAGCAAGCGACCGTTCCTGGAAGACGGAGAGAAAACCATTGTAGGAATGTCAATTTAAACCAGTATCCTGATCTACGCAGATGACATCTCTCTGTACTTGAACAACAAAGCAGCAGTCTCTAGAAGAATGCGCTTACGGTCTTAGACTGTTCATGAAACAGTTTTCTTTGATCCAGTGCTGTTTATGATCACCTAATGGTGATGTGAATTGGTCTGGTCACATAAAATGTCAAGTGTTTGGTCATTTGATAGTATAGTTACTCTGGTTGGTGACATGTAAATTGATAACATTCAGGCCTAGATGAATGGTTGGCTCAGATTTTTTAGGGTCATGTGCTAGCAATAAGGTAGTTTTAAATGAAGATGGGTGTTTAAAACAGATAATTGCAAAGGTTGTCGTTGCAGGTGAAGAACCACTCTGACCTGATCTCGTAGTTGTTAAGCTGCTTCATGGCTGTCCTGGCTTCCTGTTTGTTGGTGAAGGTGACAAAGGCATAACCTCTATTGTTCCCATTGAAGTCCATCATCATCCTCACCTCATAGATCTTTCCAAACTGATGACAGGGGCAGAGAATGCCAGAAGATTGAAAAAAAGCAAAAAAGTGACATCAAGGGACGTATTCCTCACATTATTCCATAATGCCTCACCTTTTCACACAACGGAACCAGTTCATCCTCAAACAGATCTCTCGGGAGTTTCCCCACAAAGATCTCACTACCTCTCTCAGGCGGTGGTCCGTCCCAGTCAGGCGGTGGGCCACCATACCGCCGCTGACCGTTCTCCTGAAGAATAGAACCCCAAAATGAGGAGCGGCATGGGGAGAACTCCCCTCGGCACTCAGGTTCCGTCCTTACCTGTCTCAGCTGGTATCCGGTCTGTTGGGTGAGCGCCCGAAGAGCGGCCTCTTTCTGCGTCCCCGCCAGCCCGTCCTCACTTCCCTTCTGATTGGATTCCATTGGGTGTGATTAACAGCAGGTTGTGAATCAGGGAAATTAGGGGTGCTCACTACAGAAACGGACATAAAGCAGGTTTCAGTTCTGATGTTCTGGCGGTCTGTGAGAGTTTGGGTGGGTCACAGGACCACAATCAGGCTGTCTGTGATGATGGTTGTAACCTGTATTTGTTTCATTAAAACTCTTTTTATAAACCCGTTTAGATTCAAAACATTAAAGCCTTATTTTCTTCTTCAGAAAGTCAAATTCCTGCAGCTTGAGAAGGAATGTATACCTGACCAAAAAAAAGTAGAATTTGCAGCCGCAGCTAAATGAGTTTATACAGAAAAGCTTGTAATATCATCTCAAATAACTTTCCAGGAATCCTTGATCATCTGAACCTGCTCCTCACTGAGATGCGCTTTTTCAACACTTTACCAAATAGTTTGTTTCATGTAAAAAAAAGTAAAACTGATTAATATAAAGAGTTTTCCCACAGTCAATGTGAAATACAGAAAAATTAAGCAGAAAATAAATCGTTTTAACTATAAAAAAATACATATATATTTCAAAAGCTGCACTAAACTGTTATTAAACACAACACAGCTGATGTTCTGTCCCTAATGACTCGTTTTAGACGTTCGGATCTCTTGAGTTCATACCTGCTATCAACTTTTGTAAATTTGACTATCCTAAAACAGTTCGCGTGTCATAGCTCAATTTTCTTGACTCTTTCTTTTTCCGTTTCTTTTTTTTTTTTTCTTTTAAACAACCATGACTTTATTAAAGGTGGACATTTATGTAAAACTAATGAACAGAGGAAACGGGAACAGGTAAAGCAGGCTGCCAAGAGGTCAATAGCAGCTTTGGAGGAGGCCAGATACTTGACAGGAACACAATGGCCACTGTAAGAAACGGTGGCGGCAGCATCATGCTGTGGGATCAGTTTCCTGCCCATGAACATGAAGTTGTTAAGTTGAATCAATTCCAAAATCAAAGAAAGTTTTGACAAAACTTCCAGGTGTTTGCTAGACAGCTTAATTAGTCCCAGTATATATTCAAATTAGGAACAGGACGACTTGATATGAGGGAAAAATGTATGTTTTGTAAGGGCTGAGCCAAAGTCCAGCCCTAAATGTGACTCTTAAAAAAAAAAGTGAACATTTTGTGGCCGTAATGTGACATATTGATTCCTATCAAAGACAATTGAATGCTGAAACTGAATTAATCATTAGATCCACTGTTTGTTCCCTCTTTTTTCTCTTTGTCTCAGTCATATTTGGTGGAACCGCCTGCAGCCCTCTGTTAGATCAACTCATGTCCCTGCTGAGACATCATGTACTCACAGGTCTGCACCTCCTCGCCTTGTTTTTTCCAATGTGAGCGGCAGATATGAGCGGCGGGGAGGTCAAGGTCTGCAGGCTGATCATTAACAGAGACAGTGGACAGCCTGACAGTCCGTCTCACCGTCCCACAGGGAGGAAACCTGCCACAGCCTACATCAGGTCGAGCTTTCGCTGAATTTATTCAGCAAATAGCGTCTCAAACTAGACAGAACGCCTCCTCCCGCCGTAAAAACGCTTGGCTCGTATAACTAGAACCAAAACACTCCAGGTCACATTATGAAGATCTGGGATGTTGTGATGCTTTTATTACATTCATGTAATAAAAGCATGAGTTTTTTTTTTTTTTTCTTCATTTGTTTTGTTCTGGTACATCCTGAGGAACTTTTAAATCAGTCAACAGGGGATGTCACTAAATGTAAAAATGGTCAAATGTGTTCCAGACTTTGAAGAAATTCTTGTATACCTGTCAGAAAACCGATTGGAATAATTTTATTAAATGAAATAGAGATGGAATACGGTAGAAAAGAGGGTATTCTTCAAAATTCATGCCGGCCAGAATTGAATATTTTTTCCTCAAACATTCAAACATCGACTGCCCTTGCTGGTGGGGCTCCAAACAGTTCGGCTAAACTCAGGAACCAGATTGTCTTCAAACTGCTGACTCCATTTCCAAGAACGAGAATGAACAAAAAGCACTCCGTCTGAGTCAGATAAATCAATCGGAAGATGTCAGGAAACCAGCTTTTAATCATAGACCGACACCGTCTCACCAACATGGCCGCCACAGTGAAGACATAGTGACTTTTTAGCTCAAACTAATCTGTTCAACATATCAATAAGCATCTTCTGGAAAAACTGACTAAAAGGCAAAACTAATAAAAAAATAATTAGGGCACATTTCATGTCTTCATTCAGTTTTACGCAATCAGATATTGGAGCTCAGATTATGACTGATCTTTGATCAATCACTCTATCGGCTTCAACTTTTGCCCTTCCGACTGCAGCCGTGTGACGATCTGCCTGCACTGACTCGTCAGACAGTTAAAGCTGCAGGAACTAACACTGATCTGGACTTCTGGTTGCAGCCGAAAGCTGCTTGCTGCTCCTTTATGTCCATGTGGAATGACTTCCTCATTGAAAACAGTTTCAGTCTGAGTTAATTCACAGATCATTATCCCGATCTGTGAAATAAAAGCCTCAGCCATTCTGCGGATACGTCATGATGCTTATGAATATTTATTATCCAGGATCCATCTCCTCCATTAAGAAATATCTCTGTCACATGACCTATAATATATATTCCAACAGTCAGGCAAAAGCACATCCTGTTCCAGTTGCAATGAGGCACGGTGACTGTTGAAGAGCCAGAAGATCTAAAGAGTTTTATTTTTTTTAAGTCTAGAATGTTTTCATTCTTTAATCCAATTTAATTTTAGATTAGCACTTTTACTGGCACTAAAATGTATAAATGAAATGAAATTCTGACAGAAAATAATCTCATTTTATTTAAAGAGGCAGTGCTTATCTCATCACCTGCAATTATTTGCTGCGTTTGAATTCTGATTGTTTGTAATATGAGCGATTTCTGTAAGAATGTTTTGATAAATCGAGCTGACAGGAGAACCGAGACGTGCTGATTAAATTCATCCTGATTTTCTGAGGAGAAAAATACTAAAGTTCCTGCTTGTTGTTGGTGACATGGTGGTCGTCATCTTATCCGCGACCAGCAGGTGGCAGTAATTATCAGGAACAGTTGGTTTAATCAGTATTAAATTAACTTGAACATACTTGGGGCTGAAATAGAGTCTGATTTTAATAAAACACCAATAAGGGCAGCAACTGAACCACTTGAACATGATTTTCTTTGAGTAAAAATATACATAAATAAATACAGAAAAAAAAGTAAAAGTAAAATTAAAGTGTTACAATAGACATAAGTTAAAAAATAATAAAAATGTTTGTAAAAATATTATTTTTTTTTACATTTAAATTTTTTTTTTAAACAATCTGATAAAATGTCATACAGTTTAAATTTATATTTTAATTGAAATATGTATTCTTCCTGTAATATCCTGAGATGTCTCCTGCTGTGAGTCTTAGTCTCATAAATGAACTGGCTGATTAACTGCACATGCCCAGTGAGGATGTGTCTCTGTGTGGGAAAAGGATTTAGATAATGTACCTCCACATAACACTCCAACAAGAAAAATGATTGAATCAAAAGTTTAATTAATCGCATGTCAAATCTGCATCCGATTTATCATCTGAATCATCTCATTTATGATGCAGCTGAATGGTTTAGGAGCTGCAGCAGATCCTGCTGCTGATTGATGATCCGACTGAGTTTAATCAGGACTTTCAGGATCCAGTACAAAACTGTTTTTTTTTTTTCGCAAGATATTTTAGGTAAATTAAATTAGAGTTAATGTCCCTCCTCTGGACTCTTCACAGAGAGTGTATGGAAGTGAAGCGTTATGCAAAAGAAATGAACATGGTAGCAGGATTCATCTTTTGTGGGATTTGTCTGGATTACCTCTGATTGAACCACTAACCAGAGCTCCCAGTTTTACACCTGAGTGAGGACATTTAACTGGTCTGAAAACGTCAACAGCAACGCTTTCACTGGCAGAAGGAGCCCCAGCAGCTGCTGGACGACGCTTGCTCGCTCGCTCGCTCGCCGCAAACTCGGCCTGTTTGCTCAGTTTGCAGCCTTCAGCCTCAACACACAGAGGAGAAAAAGAGAGGGCGAGCGACACTTACTTACATCTGCTATCTCTCTCTCTCGCTTCCAGGTTTTGATGCTTTCAGACCAATTTTTTTGGAGTAAAATATCTTAAAAACTCACCTGAGCAATTTCAGAGATCACCTCCCTCCGATCAGAGCTGTGTCATTCTGAGTGTGAGTGTGTCGTCAGAGCCCCCTGCGAGATGGTGTGTGTGTGTGTGTGTGTGTATGTGTGTGTGTGATCACATCATATCAAACTCCAAAGGTTCACTGTCCTGGTGTTAGCTTTACAAGCTGCAGGTTGTTAATGTTTAACCTGCTGCTATCTGTGGACACACTGAGGGAGTCCTGTGTGTGTAGGTGTGTGTGTGTGCGTATGCGGGTGTGTGTGTGTGTGTGTGTGTGTGTGTGAGCATCAAGAGGCCTTTGACCGACAGGATCTGGATCAGAGGCCTCTCCAGCTGCTTACAGATGTTGTGAGAATCATCTTGCTAGGGCTTCCAAAATCTTCCTGATCAAAAGTATTGATAAGACTATTGATATTGCATTCAAAATGGAGTCAGCCTTTGGTATATTAGAATAACACAGTGTGGGATAAAAGTGTTACATTTAAGCATGTTTTGGCTCCATCGCTTGTTTTTTGTGTCGTAATAATTCATTTCGATCATTTACTCGGCTCATATTCTTATTTGTGATCAGATAACGGTGTAAAACGAAGAAATGAGATGCAGAAAAAGAAAAGAATAGAATGAAACAATTGAAGAGTCAGCCAGTGTTGTGGACTTAATGTCTTTTTTGTTTGTTTTGTTTTTTAAGTATTTGAACAGATGTTAGACTATAATCACCACTGCTCCCAACAAATTCAATAGATGTCATCCTTTGCTAGTATTTGCAGTTTTCCCAATTTTAAATAACATTTATGTTGTTTGCACAGTTTTCATTTTTCACATATTGTAAATGGTCTGTTCTCTTTTAATCCACAAATCCTTCTCAGTTGCACATTCCTGAGATCAGAGTACCTGTTTCTGATAACTGCAAAGTATTTTCATGTTAATAGCTTGTTCTTACTGTACAGTATATAAGTCTTTGTTTTTTGTCATATATTCTTAATTCTTTATCTGTGAAATGACATGTCTGCTGTTAACACCTGAAATTTCCCTCTATTCTATTCTATTCTATTCTATTCTATTCTATTCTATTCTATTCTATTCTATTCTATTCTCTGTCCAATGAATCAGCCTAATGTGAAACACAATGCCAAAATCAAAAGGAGAAATAGAAAAGCTCAATAAAAAAAAAAGTGAATTAGACGTAAAATTAATTATGGTTGCATTATGCACCATGAATGTTCTGGTAGGTTAAACAAGTCTGAATATTCTGAATGCCATCCTGTCAAATTTGTTTTAATATTTCTTTAGGCTGCAAATTTAAGTTAAACAGGTATAGACAGGTAATCCAAAATGCTTCACTGGGAAAAGAGATTAAAGCATGATTTTAGATTCCATAAGGAATCAGGTGAGAAGTGATGGTGTTATCAGGCATTTCATCCCTCGCCACTGATGTCATGAACATAACAACTTTGCTTCCCTTGTGTGGGAGGAAACAGTTTATAGAAACTGATTTCTTCACAAAATGTGGATGTTAACATAAGTTTTAAAATACATGTCATTTCTGAAATGCTGAGAAAAATGACGTGTTCACACATGACGTGAATGAACTTTAACCTTAACTTTCCCCCCCTGCACACTAAGAAGACTTTCAATTCATGTCTTTTGTTCAAAACTTTGAACACTTTTGCTTACATTTTCATTTTGAATGGAGGACTTCAAGTCCTCTTCTCAAAACTTGCAATGATTGCACTCAAAACTTCTCGCGCCCAGACTGCTCGAACTCTCTGCTTGCTTTTGGAAACAGCTTTTGGCACAGTCGGCTGGCAACCTCTCAGCCAATAGAAAGAAAGTGTTGTACTGGGGGCGTTTGTTTCCTTCTAGAGGGAGCGAGTTGGTTGGGCGAACAATCACCTGCCAAAGATCAGAGGCTGTTTGCAATCAGTGGCACACGTCTGGCGGATGCTTATGGAGCAGAAAGCTGATGTCGTTGTTTCTCCCTACATCCAGTGGTTGCTACAATCGATAGTAGCCTCACGGGCACACCCGCTAGAAGGATTATGGCAGGAAAATTCCTCCATAGAAGACCTGTTCATTTGAGGAAAAACACACTTTCTTAACGCTTTACTACAAAACAGCCCACAGATGGCAGCAAAACACAAAGAAGAAAAACTTGGTTAGTGTTTTATAGACAATTATTTTCAATATTCAACCTATTTAAACCTACAGATTGTCAGTTTTTCATTCTTTAAGAAAACATTATACTATATATATATATATATATATATATATATATATATATATATATATATATATATATATATATATATACATATATCTATATATATATAGATATATCTATATCTATATCTATATATATATAGATATATCTATATATATATCTATATATATATATATATATATATATATATATATATATATAGATATATATATAGATATATGTATATATATATATACATATATCTATATATATATCTATATATATATAGATATCTATATAGATCTATATATCTATATCTATATATATATATATATATATATATAGATATAGATCTATATCTATATATATAGATCTAGATCTATATCTATATCTATCTATATATATAGATATAGATCTATATCTATATATATAGATATCTATATATATATATATATATATATATATATATATATAGATATATAGATATATATACATAGATCTATATATATATATAGATATAGATATAGATATAGATCTATATATATATAGATATATATATATATCTATATATATATATATATATATATATAGATATATATATATATATCTATATATATATAGTAGTTGTCTTTTCCAAAGGTCTTTTAACATTAGCGACTTTTAACAAGTTTTATTTACCTGGACTGAAGAGGAATGAGTCTTTGGATTATTATAAAGCTTGCAGATCCCTATCAAAAATAATAAATAAATCATTTTTCTCTGCAGTGACCCATGTCATCCGAATGTGTGCAGATCACACAGATTTATGGTTTTGGCGCAGTTAAAGCGACAGGTTTAAATTGCGGCTGGAGGTCTTCCTGCATGGAGTTTGCTTGTTGCAGACTCTAGTCCATTTCCGCAATCCAAGACAATGACTTCTAAGCCAATTTAATTTTTCATAAATGATTCAGATCAATTCACCCACCTGCCCCCAAAGTCAGACTAAATCAGCAAATTTAGTTTAATTAAATTTCTGATAAACACAGGATGTTGGGAGTAGACAACAGGTTCGGTTTGAATCAGTTTCGTTCCATGAGCATCATGTTCAACAATAATAAAATAATAAAAACAATAATATTAATAATAATAATACAAAGTTCTTCCAGATTTTGTCTCCTGGTTGCAATGACAGTACGTCTCCAGAAGAGGGCGAGCACCGATTACAGTCTTGCATCCGTCCGCGATGCCTCTTTTCTGATCAGAACATTATGAAATATGATCCCTAGCAGCAAAAAGCAGCAATAATAATAATAATAATAATAATAATAATAATAATAATAATAATAATAATAATAATAATGTTCTGTGTGAGATCAGGGAATAAAAGTCTGTTTTCGGGTGGATTCGCTGTAATTTCCTCAAATGTCTCTGCAGCAGCTGCAGGGCCATGCTGACAGTCTGAACACAGCAGGACAAACACTGATGCCAACACAGAAGCTTTATATAAATAGAGAGAACGGACCAGGCTCACAGTTCTGGTCTGAACTGGACCCGTCCTTATCTGCGGTCCAACACGTCTATTCAATGCAGTTCGGAGGAGATTTACAGGATGAATCAGACTTTGAACGTGAACCGGGTTCTGTTTTTTTTTATTTATTTATTATACCTCCTGTTTTTATTTCACATGAAAAAATATATAGCTATATATATATAGGCTATATATATAGAAATATATACTGTCAAATTTAAACACTTTTAGAACAGTTAGATTTTTAACTTTTGCTAAAGTCTCATGAGTTTGAAAAAGGGCGTCGTTCATCGGTTGTTATCCATTTTAAATTTGCACGTGAACGCACCTCTTGAAACTTATTAATCAACATGTCATCTCATCTGTTTTCCTGAACATCCATCCCTGTGGCCACGGCTTATTCCTGCAAAATAAATAAATAAATAAAAACATTTTTGGTTGGTTTAAGATGAACATTTAGATAGTTTTTCCCCCCTCCATCTGTGCATAGAAAACTTTAACTGAAGCAGCACAGGCGAGGAGCAGCAGTAGGAGGACAGGTGATGAAAAGGTGCGGAGGCAGTCTCTCTCTCTCTCTCTCTCTCTCTCTCTCTCTCTCTCTTTCCGCTCCGACCTCCACTGAAGCTCCAACTGTTTCAGATTAAACTATTCACACTGGAAGTGGATCATCGCTCCGGTCTCGCGGCTCTTGTTTTCCGGCGTTTGTCTTCCCTTGGCTTCCTGTCTCTTGTTTCCAGGTGCGACTGGAGCGCGTCTTTTTCTTTCTTTCTTTGTGTGTGTGTGCGCGTGTGTGTGCGTGTCGGGAATGAAGTGTGCGCTACTGGATCCCCGCGCCTCCGTTTTCACACTTTAATCCAGCGGCGGCTGTTTGGTTCCTTATATCCCAGCGGACATAAACCCGGATCAGCCCTGAGGGATTCTCATTCTCCCCAGACTGATTGGAAACTTTGTGTTAGTTGTTCGCTGGATTTCTCCTCACGTCTTCAGTTTTTTTGTTGTTGTTGTTGTTGTTTTATTTATTTCACATATTCAGAGGAATCCTGGATCCAAATATCCTTTTTTTTTTTTTTTAAACAAAAACAAATAAATGAGGCGGTTTGTTTTGATTGGATGTAATCAAGTGTGACTCACAGGAGTATCTACTGTTATTTGATCTGCTTTCCAGAGTTTTTTTTTTTCCTTGTGTAAAATCACTGATTCCATCCAACCTCAAAGCGCCACAAGAACAATTTAAGCATTCATATAGTGGGACTGGTCCACTTTTTATTTGTTCCTCTTTCAAACGTTCCCAGACATGTAATATATACAAGGGAAACTTTGGGAACTGCCTGAAGGCACCCAGGCATTTCAAAATGGAATGGATTTGGACCAAGAGCAAACATGTTCCCTGACAAGTGAAAAAGACAAAGAAAAATGTTGTTAAAGACTTTTAAAAAGATGAGACTGGTGTAAAGGGTGAAGAACTCTGGAGTTTTAAAAGTTTTAAGCCAAAAAACATTTGGAAAGTTCCTGAAAGTGCTTTGTCCTCTGGATGTTCCTGGGAAAATCTGGAGGAGAGTTTCACACAGAGAAGTTCCCACACAACAACTGAATCCTAAAACTCAGGGAGGGCCAAAACAAGAGCTGGCAGGGCAACGGTTTCAAGCTAAACGAGGAACCCAGAGACTTCTCCCGCGAACCTGGAGATCCCAAAGTGGTCAGGCAGCGGCGGACGTTGAGCCTCGGACCCGACGTCCTGCCGGGACCGGCTGAGGGGACCCATGGGAACGCTGCGGGACCTGCAGTACGCGCTGCAGGAGAAGATCGAGGAACTGCGGCAGCGCGACGCCCTGATCGATGAGCTGGAGCTGGAGCTGGACCAGAAGGACGAGCTGATCCAGAGGCTGCAGAACGAGCTGGACAAGTACCGCTCGGTGATCCGGCCCGCCACGGCCCAGCAGGTCCAGGCCCAGCAGAAGAACCTGGTGCTGCCGCCGGACCAGCAGCGCAGCAAGAGGCAGGCCATCTCCGCCGAACCCACGGCCTTTGACATCAGCGAGCTGTGCCACGTCACGCTGCCGTTCTACCCCAAGAGCCCACAGTAGGTCCTTCACTTCCTCCTGCTGGTTTCAGTTCCCACATTGGCTGTAGCAGATGTGGGAACTGAACAGAACCTCCTTCAGCAGTTCCAGAAAACCTCATAGAACTCGTTCCGTCCCATCGGCCGGGTTTAAGCTTCTGTTGAACGTGTAGAAAGTTCTGCATGCAACCGGAAGTTAACAGAACATCCTGAAAAAGTACAAAATCTTACCAAGTTATTCTTGATGCACTTGAAATAAGACACACACTAACTTACAAGCAACTTTTCTGCTCGTTTGTGCAGCACGTTTTTTTAGCGAATAATTATTTAACATTGATAAATAAAGTTCTGAGTTGCACCAGTAGACGTTTGGTCTTCCAACAGGACAAGTTCGCTATGTTATAAGCGAAACAAGCTGCCAGTGGAATTAGTACTTTTTATTAGTATTCAGAAATTACTGACTGAAAACAAGCTCTTATCTTGCAGAAAAGTTACTTGTAAGTTAGTTTTGTCTTTATCACAATTGTACTAAGATAATTTCCACTAGAAACTCAACCAAACTTTGTAAGATTTTGTGCTTTTTTATGTTATTTCTCAGCTAGTTTTAAGCCTGGGTTGAACACGCTGGACTTCATAAGAGTTTACGACCAGAGGAAAGACTCTCCCACTGAACACCAGTGGGGTTTTTTTGTTGATTTTTCTTTTCAACAGTTTTATTCTCTCGGCTGGTTTTGTGACAGGCGGTTCTGTGCCTTCAGCAAGTTTCAAAGCTGTTTTATGTCAGACTGTTCAAGGATGGGTTCAGCTGTTTCGCCGTCAAATAAAAACCAATCATTACCTGAGCGGAGAACAGGCTTTCAGTGCTTGTCAGTCTGGCTTAAATGAGTGACTCTGAGGGTCTTTGTTAATCTTTGCGATCGGTTTTGAGGCCTGCAGCTGCAGCTGCTCATTAGCGACAGGAACGAGCCCTAATGGATCTGCTCTGTTCTGCGTTAATGAAGCTTTTCAGCTCCGTTTCGGGGCTGACTGCCGAGCTCTGATCAGCATCAGATAGCGCCGACGACTCGAGCAGGCGGCCCTTCGCTCCTTCGGATGAACAAAAACCGCATGATGTCGACCGAGGTCAGGGCCTCAGGCTGACCATTCCTCATGGAGGGAAATGAGAGAGAAAGAGTCTGTTAAGACACCTGCCCCGTGTGCAGCTTGGTGTTTCAAACACGCTCAGTTCATTTTCCAATCTGAGTATTCTCCTCACACACCTGTGCACAGACGCATCTCCTGTTCAGCATCCTGTTGTCGAACTTCAAACATGCAAAAATCTTGCGAGTTGTTCCTGACGCTCCCAGGCCCAAGCGGTATGGACGGGCATTGGGAGGTGTTGGGGGGCGTTGGGGGGCATTGCCCCCTCCATGGAGTCAGCCATAAAAATTTACTTATATGAGTCATTTTGCTGCATTGTATCTTTTTCTTTTACTTGAGTAATATTATTATTGCTATGTGTTCATATAAGAAATAGCAAGATATGCCGCTGCCCTGAAAATAGAAGCAGGGTTTGGGGTCTCTGCATGTAGTGGAGCTGCACAATATCCTGAGCTGTAATTTGTGCAATGTTGCAGTCAGAAAGGAGAGTTTAGATGCATTATTTAATAGAATATAACATTTCTGGGGCAATGCATTTTAACTCTGTCTGATAATGACATTACTTGCCCGCTTGGTTGGACTCTCAGTGCTTTTAATGAACAGAACAGAATAGAATAAGATAGAAATTCTAGATAGAAAGTCACAAAAGGTGATAATTTAGGCAAATTGTGGCGTCATTAAAATAGCTTAGTCAGATTTAAAGAAACATGCAACAGAATATGGTCATAAAAAGAAACATACAGCATGTTTATGTGGTTTCTGTGCAGAAGGAAACGTGTGCATGATTGTTCTTGACGGTCTTGTCTCTGTCAGTTGGCTTAAACGGGATCATGATTAGGATGATCCACTGGGATCTCTGAGGGTCCTGTTAACTTGTCAGCGTCTCCGGCTCTTTGGTGGTAAGTTCTGCC
The DNA here is from genome assembly GCF_027474105.1 of Poeciliopsis prolifica. Taxonomy (NCBI): domain Eukaryota; kingdom Metazoa; phylum Chordata; class Actinopteri; order Cyprinodontiformes; family Poeciliidae; genus Poeciliopsis; species Poeciliopsis prolifica. Next base: position 30,053 of record NW_026562656.1, read on the forward strand.
GAGAGAGCCGCTCTTTGCAGACTGCTAAATGGCGTGCTTTTCTGTCTGCGGCGGCGAGAACAACCAAGCGCGTTGGTTTTTATCTTCCCACACACGGAGGCAGATGACAGGGTTTGTTTCCCATCTCCCTCTCCGAGTCTGCAGCCCGCCCGCATGTGTCTGTGTGTTATATGAAAATATAAAGTAATGGAGACGAGAGAGAGAGTGTATGTGTGTGTATGCGTGTGTGTTTGTGTGGGCTGTGGACTCCCACCAGCTCTCATGGTGTCTAGAGATAAGTTAATGATCCACTGAAACTGTTCCCCGATTCACTGCTGACAGAGTTTGAAGTGATCCACCAGAGTTTGCAATGATCACCAGCTGCAGAGCGACGTGGGAATCAGAAGGTTTGCAGTTCCTGCTGCGAGGCCTGATGGTGGGTCTTTGTTAATAGCTGCTGTGGTTCTCGCAGCTGTAGAAACTGCTTCCAGATACAAGCAAGATTCACTCGTTTCCATTTTTAAACGCGCTCCCGCTGCCGTCATGCGACTCCTACTGAGAGACACAAAACAGAAATAAATCCAACTTCTGTTCTGTGCACAAAAAAATAAGAAAAGAGAAAAAAAACATCAAGTAGAACATTGTGAAAAAGTCAGAGTCAGTGAATTTGGTCTATTTCTTTGAAATTAGCTCTTCAGTCTAAGTTCGGTCCACAGGATATATCAGGTTTTTGCTTTTTTTGTAATGAAATAACGTCACCTTGAACCCATCATCTCCTGCAGAACGCTGAAATTATTCAAGAAGAACTATAACAGCTTTGAAGGCTCCCACATTTGATCATGAGGCGTCTATCAGGTGTTTGAGTTAAAAACCACAAACTTCATGATACGGATATAATCCCCATAATGCTCTCTGTTTTATGGATTAAGAGCTTCTTTGTTATGGAAAACAAACAAGATCTTTGATTCCTTCCTGAGAGCAGTGCACAGAAATCTTGGACTTTTTTTTTTTCATGAATCAAATTTTGCTAATGTTTCTCCATCTGTTTGAAGATCTTTGTTCTTGTTTATTTTGTTCTGTCATATATGCAGCACAGGCAGAACTCATCGAAGAACAAGCAGCCAACAGTGTGAAACATTTCAGATTCATAAGCATTGAGGAACCTTAATACAACTTAAAATGCACGTTAATATAATTTAATTTAACATAAAATTATATAGGCTACATAGATCTCTTGAATGTTTGCCATGAATTCAATTATGAATTATTGAGAATATGATCCATAAACTATATTATATATTGTCATGTTTCTGGAAAGAAAAAAGCTTTAGAATTTATCACATTCCCATTGCAACTGGTTCTCATGCCAGTTTAAGCCTTTTTATTTATTTATTGTATGAAATCTGATTCAGACTCATTTCCTACACACTGATCAGATGACAGAAACTGACTCCAACGTCAGAGAACAAAACACATAAAACTGTGATGGTGATGAAGTTAATGTGAGCAAGCAGAGTTTTAATGCAACTCTTCCATTTCATCGGCAAAACTGCACACATTCGAATTAGGATGGTGATCATAACATCTGTACATTTTTCTGGATAAAAGGCAATTTAAACGCAGGAGCAAAGCGACATCATTCTGTTTCTGGCTCGACTCATCGGGTCAGAACTTTTTGCGTGCGCCTGTGTGTTGTCTGACAGCTTTTGTGCAGTTGGTCACCAATTTTTAAGTGGGCATGTTTACTACGTGAACAAATGCTGCAGTGGGAGGGCTGTGAAGACCTCACAGGAGTTCTGCTCTTGAACGCTCGTGAGTTATGAAGCGTCTCAGCCTAAGAACAGAGAAAAACTTCTGCCTTGTTCTTTGCTTCCTCGAGTAAAACGTTCTCGCCGAGTACGTTTCGGCCTGTGTTGGATTCGACCTTGACATCATCGGAGCTCTTTCTGAGGCCTCGCGTGCAACTCGTAGATCCTTCAAAGACAAAAAAGCCTGAAAGCCTTTTTTTTCCCCCTTTGAAAGCCAGATTTAAGCTTCACCGTTGAACCAGTCTGTGTGAGTTTCAGTAGCTTTCTAAAGTTTTATATTTCATCTTTTTCCAACGGCTGCCTGTATTTAACGTTTCAAGCCCGTCTTACAACCTGGCTTCGATTCAGCTAATTTTCACTCCCGTCTTAAAATATGCATGTTATTTTCTCTTTTATAAAGTAACAAAATTTATCGGTATTCAAAATCTTTCATAATTTTTCACCATAAACTGAGAATACACATCTGCCTTAACATGGCTGTGAGTTTTCTTTTTTCTTTTTTTTTTGCATTTTTCTCTCTCTTCTACAGTCAACATCCCCTGATGCTGATATTTTCTTCTCATTGATCGGCAATAATTACAGATCAATTCTAACACACATGAATCCAGCAGACCGCCTGTTGCTCTGTCAGATTCTTGAAACTTTTACGCAGTAAAACTCATTCCAGTCTTCCAGTTCAGCTTCTTCTGTTGACCTGATGCCGATAAAGAGTCTAGAAACGTGATCTCATCCGCTGTTGTGACGTTTTTACTGATCTTTAGATGTTATTGGTGTTTCTGCCTCTGATTGGCAGATGGTAATGAGCTAATGCCCCCTGCCACCTTGTTAAAACACTCTGCCAGTATTAGTCGATCAAGTTTTACAAAATCATCTCTGTTCAGATTTATTTTCTTTGTGCTTTGAGTTCCCTTTTCATTTTGAGTTTCTTCTTCTTATTTTTTTGTCTCTCTTTAATTATTTCCACTCTCTTAATTCTCCTTTCATCATTTTTCCCTCTCGCCCATCTGTTGTTTTGTTCCTCCGGTTTCTATTCTTTCACACTCGTCACCTTCTTCTCCCTCCATCTATTTCACTTGTCCTTACACCTTCCCCCTCCCTCTGTGACCAATGCAGTAACGACCGCATTGGTCACAGTGGCGAGCGCGTCGTCACCACCTTCCATCCAGATCTCGCTGATTTTCCTCCCGAGTCCCGTTCTGTTGGTGCGCAGAAACAGAAGCAATGTTTTCCTGTCGCCCAGCTCCGGCTCATCTCCGAGAGCTCGTTTCCTCTGCAGATGAATTAAAACGGAGCTTATCAAGCAGGCCGCCATGCACATCTCTCCCTCCAAACCTCAAAGTTAACGACAAAGCGATATCGCTCGACGTTTCCTCCCGCACCGCAGGGATCAATCTTGGTCGCCTCAGTTCAGAAAAAATATTTCAGCTGCAAACGTCGATGGGAGATGAAATGTTTCTCAACTGCATTTGCTTGGTCTGCTGATTGAATTCGGGAGGTGACGCCATAACTTCTCCTGTTAGAAGTTTCTAAAGAAAATCTGTGAGAAAATATTCAACTTTGGTCCCGATTTACTCGCTTATTCATATGTAGGTCTAATGAAACTTGGAGGACGATTTGTATTCAATGTATTTCTTGTTCTGCTTTATCAAAAACTAAACGGGTCACAAAGTGAACTGATCCACCATGAACTTGGGATTTAAGGCAGCCGTCAGCGTGCTGCTTGTAGCGGAACCGAGCTACGAGCGCAACGCCTACGTCACCGCAACTCTTTGGGCAACGCAGTTGCCTCCACCACCACTTGCCACAACCGATAGGGTCGCACCATGTGGTTGTCATCAAACGCTGCGTCATGCTTCACTCACTAATCACTCTTTTTTTTTAGTTTGACCAATTAATTAATTATTCTACCCCTTGTTCCAACAAATCAAGGAGAACTGAGTCTTTTATTGACACTTTACATCCCAGGTCAAAGGTGAATTTGATTGGGCGTCATATGGTTTGACGTTGACGCCAATCAGTTTTCAAATAAATAAATAAATGAATTAATCAATACTGATTTTAGGGTTCTGCAGTAAAACAGTTCTCCTATTGTAGTTATTTTAGCTGCCTGATGCTTAAATGTGCATTTCACAACCAAAAAAAAAGAGGAAAAAAACTATTTCTCTTCTCTTTAATAATCTAATAATGCTCCTTTACACTGAAGTCACTTATTTGTAGCAACTTAACGCTTTGTGAGTCTGACTGAACTGTAGGTGTTTTTGGATTAAATCCTGAGCGGGCTATTTACATCTTTGCAGATTTCTTTCCTTTTTTAAATTTTTTTTCTGGAAATCATTCAGCAGCTGCCAGCCAGTGATGATCTATGGAGCATTCAACATCTTCCTTCCACTCACTTTGTCTCTTTCAGTCCATTTCAATAAAACTGAGCCCTCCACTCTCGACAGGAAGGAAAAACCTTTGGCTCTGCTGACTAAGAGAGGCATCCTTCTCCTCCTCTTCAGTTTCTGTATGACGACGACGACGACGGCTCAGCTGCTTGGTATTATTTGCATCTAGAGGGTAGAGCTGCTCACATGAGCAACCAAGTGATGGCCCAGAGTTTATGGGAAAAGGAGAAGAAGAAGAAGGTGGAAATAAACTGCTTTTCAGAAAATAAAGACAGCCAAAAACCTGAGTCCAGCAAAAATTCGAAACCAGACGTCTTGGGAAGAGACAATAAAGCAACAACGATAAAACAAAGCAACTATGGCGCCATAAAGACAAGAAATGATGACACTGTTTAAGTGCCTCTGTTGGGAGGCAGTAAAGAAGATAGCATGTACAGGGGACTACCTGGAGCCTCGGGCAGGATGTGATTTAGGGGCCCCACTTCCTGTTAAGAACATCAGCTCCACTAATCAGTACAGATATGGTAGAATCTGGTTCAGTTGACTAAGATAAAGAAAAAAAACACAAACATACAAAAGAAAAACAATCACTGATAACTGGTTAATTATTATTGATAGGTATTTTGGTACAAATCGAGCTAAAACGCAAAGATTAGCCTCATAGCCTCCCACTGCAGCCATGGTAAACCAACAATCGAGAATGAAGGCGACTCTTTGCACTTTTACAAAGTGAGCTTGACAATTGAATCTTAGATGTAAATGTAAAGCAATTTCATTCGTACCGGCTCAGACAGTTAAATCAAAAAGAAATGGCGTTCTCCATACACAAAGGGGCTGGAAGAGCAGCTTTTTGTTGTTTAAATATTGGTGTCCTTTTCTAAATTTGTTGGTGATTTTTATTGTAAAACAGCATGTGAAAGACGTTTTCCTCTTTGTTCTTTTTTTTTTTAGAGTGGCAGTATTTTGACTTTGGGTGGTTTCACAAGGTACCAGTGTGATCGATTTAGCGCACAGAGCCTTATTGAGTTTTGAATTCCAGTCAGAACCTTCTCCCGTGCAAACAAGTTGTGCAGATTGCGATAAAGTCAGACTCGGGGTTAAAGTGACGCATACCTCATGGTGAAAGGCATTCTGGGACATTTTTCATGACAGAACTCATTCAAAAAAACAGGAAATAATGAGTCATGATTTCACGATGGAGAGTGTCTTTCAATTTACAATGGTGAGAGGAACAGGTTAAGGACAGGGCATCAGACCTTTGTAATGTGACCTTAAGTGCTTTTGTGTGGGCCATAATGTTCAATTATTCAGCTAAAAGCCGCATTTCGCAAAGTTAAGGCGTCATTCTGATAGACGTCCTCATCAAACACAAGAGTTAATGTCTGTCCTAATTGCTGCATCATGTTGAACCTTGTACACGGGTTCTGCTTTATATGCAGATCAAGCATGCTGCTGTATCCACAGTTAATTAACCAAACACCAAACATCTGAAACATTTCACAACTCCTCCTCTGTCCAACGTTTTGTCAAACACGTTGCAGACACGGTCGGGTTCTTGTGATCACTTGTTATCTGCGTGAAACATCCGTTTCGTCTCTGCTTTGCGACTTACATCGTATCCCAGAAACTAGAGCATCTCCTGACAGTCGCTGAGATTCTCATCAGCGATGGGTCTCGATAATTCCTCCTTCGCCCGGAGGCGCCGCACCTTTTGCAAGATCGATCTGAGCCGGAGGACGGTTTGGATGAATCGGCTGTCTGTTCTACGCCACCCGGCTGCCATTGATCAGGGCGCCGCGGCTTCAGTGTTCGCGGGCTCGGAGATGACAAATGATCAAACCTGCAGAAAATAACTTCAGCCGTTTGATAAGAGACGGAGCTGAAGCCGCCTGCCGCAGATGCTCACGCTGTCAAACACAAGCGTGACGATAACTGCAGACAGGAGAGTTAATTAAACGCTGAGAGTTTCAGAAGAAGGTTCCTCTGGAGCTCCGGCTTTGACAGAACAGAATAGAAACACAATCCTGAGTGTCTAGGAGGACATGCCAATGTCTTAAAACAATATTCTAAATATTTCCAGGCCGTATTTATAAAAAAGTAAATTTTAGAGAAAAGATATGAAGTTATTTAGTTGTGGCAATATGGAGAATTTAGGATACAGTCAGATTGAAGACCAAACTTTGAGTCCTGACTTTCTGACACGAACTTGTCCCAGTTCAGTCATTTTTCTTTTGAGGTATTTTACTACATTTTTAAGTTTTATGGGTCACTCAAAAAACTTTTTTTTTTTTTACCTGGGTAAAATCCCATTAAGTTAAAAAAAAGGAAAAAAAACAACTTGTTTTTCAAGGGAGTCCTGGCCAAGAGGCAGCAACAAATACAACACAGAAAAGTACACAGTTAATAGAAAATTGCTGAGCTTTGAGAAGCAGGGAAAAGTCAGTCTATCCGCCTCAAATGCTTTTATTTTGGATCAATTCAGTCGATTTCAAAGTTTCCTGAAGTAAGTTCCAGGGCGACGGAGCGCCAGACTGAACAGAAGCTTCTGAACATGAACAGAAAGGAACAGCAAGTTGTGCGAGCGAAAGAATTAAAAAGTCAACATTTCTCTGTGCAAACTGAGCACAGATATCAGCAGCAGGAGTCTAAGAGATGCCCTGGAAAGTTAACAGATGGGAGAAGACCTCCTTGATCCAGCACAGACATAAGAGTTGCAGACATGTAGGGGTTGGAGTTATTGTTGGTTAAGAGCAATTATGTCGTCAACCACCTTCGACGCAGCTGTTATGGTATTATGTTTATTTTTAAGGAAGGATAGAAAGGATGAGATAATAATATTGGCAGATTAAAATTCCTTAACTGGTCACTAAAAAACTAATAGAATTAGTGCCAGCACTAAAAGATTAGACATAGGCCTAATATTTGTGAAATGGTTGGTTGGTTGGATGGATGAGTGAATGGATTGATTGATTGATTGATTGATTGACCTTATCCTGTCTCTGTCTTGGAGATATTTTAATAAAAATTTTTTCTCTCTCCTCTTCTTCGCAGGTCCAAGGAGCTGATAAAGGAAGCCATCTTGGACAATGACTTCATGAAGAACCTGGAGCTCTCTCAGATCCAGGAGATTGTGGACTGTATGTACCCGGTGGATTATGGGAAGGACGCCTGTATCATAAAGGAAGGAGATGTAGGCTCTCTGGTGTTCGTCATGGAAGGTGAGAGCGAGAACACAGGCTGCAGCTGGTTCCGAGATGGGAATCGGTCTATAAGAGTCATCTGAGATGGATTTTATAGACAAGAACAAAAGGCTTTTCCTCCAAACGGTTCAATTTTAATATATTTATTGTATTTGTCTCTCTACCTATTAGTGTTTTGTTGTTTCACCCTGAATTCGTTTCTCCTTTGTACCTCCGTCTATCTGTACCTTCTTTGTATCCTGTTGTCTCTACCTCCATCTGCCTTTGCTTATGTTCTTGTGCCTCCCTTGTGCCTCCTTCTGTTTCCACCTCGTTCTGCCTGCATATCCTTTTGCGTCGATCTAGAGAAGAATCGCAAGTTTCAGCCCTTGGATAATAAAAATCCAACACCTGCCGAGCGTCTTACGCATTTCTTAGCTCAGTGTGCTGATCAGTCTCTAACACGTCTTGGACAGCTTCATCTGGGACGTGAAACACGATCAATTTTATGTTTGACATAAAAAAAACTCGCGACGGAATAGTTTGCATTGTTCGCTGCCTGTGCTGTCGAGGGACCGGAGGTTGAATGTGAAACAAGTTCGGAGAAGGTTCATTTAGTGCTCCGTCAGAGTTTTGGGACATGGGAAATATTCAGCAAAATTAATGAATCCGTGTGACCTGCAAAAGGCAAAGTAACCTTCTCTTTAATGAGCCTCTGGTTGAAGCAGGAAGTTTATCTCAAAGGTCGTTTTACTCCTCACTGCTGAACATTTACTGCTGCTGGCTTTCTGTTGGTGACGCTGAACGCTCACGAGTTCATCTGGTGGCGTCGTCCGCTTTGTACAGCTTTGAAAATGGAAAGAGTTTTATTTATTTATTATTATTATTATTATTATTATTATTATTATTGAGCTGCCAATGGTGTCAGAAACAAGATATAATTATGTTTTTCTTCCTTCAGCTGTAAGTTTGGTGCCAAACTTCTCTCATTTGCCTGTTGATAGAGACGAAGAGTGAAACAAATGACTCGTTGTTCTCCTGCAGGGATGCAAAATGTGTCTTCGTTTCCAGCTGAGACGATGCACAGCCAGTCAGTTTTGATTTTTCCCTGTACCGAGAGACTTTTAGAAAACTGAGAACAACAGGAATGTAGCGGGAACGTCGAAACTCTGATTAATTCGTACGAATAGCTCTAGAAATATATAACGCTGTGGTGAGAAGTCCAGTGTAAGTTCCTGCTGCCTGTGTGCAGAGCTGAACAATGGGTGCTGCCCTTTCTTCCGGTTAATATTTAGGAGGAGAAATGCTGTGTCCATGACAACAGACTTTATGAATTTGTGGTTTATCAGATAATGCTTTGCTTGGCTGTTTGCTGCAGTTTTCATCCACAGGCGGATGCAGTGTTTGGGCTCCTAACTCAGGTCAAACTCAGGAAAGTTGACCTGAAAAAGTGACGATAAGAAATGATTACATTTTCCAGTATCTTGAGGACAGCAGCTTCAATAATTCTGGTATTGTCTCTTATAATTTCTGCTATCTGGTTCTTTGTGTCCCTTGGTGGGTGGACAGCAGAGTCAGCACCTTTAAATCCAGTCATCAAGATCTGATGATCGGAGACTGAAGCATAAAGGGTTTGGAGCTCTAAAGCACTTTTAAAAGCACAGTAAGGGATCCATACTAAGAAGTGAAAATACGTTTGCAGTTTGCACGTTTTCATTTCAAAGTAACTATAATCTGTAGTTCATGTAGCTCAATGTTTTGGCATATTTTCAACAAATATTCCAAATAAGTTAACAAAAAAATCAGAAAATGCTGATGAACTTTAATCATCCTTACGCCGCGTAAATAAGTGTCTTTGAAGAATTTGTTACCAATTATATGCCATACAGTGTATTTTGTTGGTAACCCGACGAACATTTTTGGCACCAGGGTGAGGAGTAGGAAAATTAGATCTAGCCTCGTTGGGACTCTGCACTGTGTCGTGGGCAACGATTACAGAAACCAGTTGAGGATAAGACTGAGACGGACGACATCAGGGATCAGACGAGAAGATCGGTGAGAGAGAACAGAGTGGAAAGCACTATTGGAATCTGCTTTCATTGTCCCTCAACAATGAGCATTCGACTAGACAAGACCGTGATTCCTCTTGGTTTTATAGTGCGCAGATTCACTGGGTCATATTCTTGAGTTGGAATCAGACAGATTGTGTGATCTGTGTGGATTGGAGCAGTCGTAATTATAGCTATTGGTTATGACCTGTCCTTGTGACCAGGAGGTAAAGACTCAAAACAAAATAAAAGAGCAGCTGCAGTGAGGCTCCTCTCCACCTCTGGATGGATTTTATTAACATGACATCTATGATAGACGTATTGTGATAAAAGTGGAGTCTGCAATACGAGCAGAAGCTTTTGCACATGTTGGTCTGTTTCCCTTCTGATGGGACGAGGACTGGGAGGGGCTCCGAGATCATACCTGGAGCCTCTCCGGCTTTTCTGTGTTACTACGCTCAGCTCGTTTGTTATATTTATAGCCGGATTTGAGGTCAGCGTTTTACATAAGAATCCTGTTCGGTAACGTGATCCTCCCACTGAAAGCGCGCCTTGATGCTGCCGCCGGACTGAATCTGCAGCCTGGAGACGTCTAAGACTCACATCTGGAGGAATGGACGGCGTGCTGTTGCCGTCTCAACAGAACAGCGAGGATCTCTTCAGAGGGAAGACACTGTTTGAACACATTCGGACCACAGAAGGTTCCTGTTGCAACGTCCTCCCTCGGTCCCACTTGGGCATGTTCTATTGTGAAGATGCGGTGAAGATAAATTTAGCTCCACCTCCTCATTAGAGTCCACCTGACCTTTTCAGAGCGGCAGCAGGTCTGCTTGTGTCTTCAGGTCCTTTCAGACCTTTTGTGGCTTAGTGGCGCTGGACTACACCGAGACCCGACAACAATCCTCCAGATGGCTGGTCCCGTGTTGGTAGGCGGCAGCGCGCGGTGCGCAAAATAACCAATGACATTTATGTCCAGGAAAAAAAAAAAAAAAAGCTGCCGAGTGAATAACACACACGCTGAGTCTAAGAGAACGTCCCTCACAATGTGAGAGGCGTCTTTTTGTCGGGTTTTATATTAGAGCCAGATTAGATAATTATCCAATCAATGTTAAAGGAACTGGTTTCAGAGAGGAGTCTGAAGTTCAAGCAGGCAGATTTTCTTGAATGCTTTATATCTATGTGTGTGGAGCTCTGTTTGTCTGTCTTCTGTCACAGGAAGAGGAAGTGATCCCAAAAAAGAAAAAACCAGCCCGAAAAAGACGAGGCTGGTAGTTTTTTGTGGAGTGGGCGTGCGCGTGTGTGTGTGTGTGTGAGTGTGTAAACATGACAAACATGATCCTCATTATTTGTGGTTTGGCAGAAGAAACAGATGCAGCAGTTTTGTCTCATGATGTCACACAAACACACACACGCACACGCACACACACACACACACACACACACACACACACACACACACACACACACACACACACACACTCAGACACACACACACACCCACGCACACACACACACACACACAGCTTCGTAGTGAATGCGGTTGCTTAGCAACATGTCGGCTAATCATATTTTACTTTTGGAAATTGTCAAATTTGGAATCAGTTATTTAAAACTAAAGCAGAAAGCAAAAAAACAACAACAAAAATAAAACAGTGAGGCAGGGAGAGCGGCGAGAATGGACAAAAAAAAAAAATAAAAAAAATCAAATGCATTCAAAACGATCAGAAAAAAAAAAACCTAACCATAACGTTTAAATTTAATTAAGTGTAAAAATGTCCTCCGGAGAAACATTAGAAAAACTCAAAACTTTTAGGCGAAAGAAATGTTACAGCGTGAAAACACAGAGTGTCACTCATCCGCGGTTCATGTCAAATAACCCGTTCGTCGTTTTGTGTCACGGCAAGAGGCTGCTTGGTGGACAGAAGAAAAAAAGTTAGAAGACATGAAGGAATCTATGACAGCTCAGCAAAGATGTGAGAAAAGTGGAGGAACTGATAACATATAACATCCAGGGCTACTGTCTTTGAGCTTAATCTGTCTTAATCTCATATCAGATTAAGGCAGCGGAGATTAAGTTTCAATAAGAGCAGGATTTGATCAAAGTGAACCGTATCCCTTTTAAAAAACTATAGCTGTGTAGTGACTGTATTTCTGCGAAGGATGCAACTAATCACAGGTAAGAAAAAAAAGCATATTTATGTACTTGTGGTTCAGTGATAATGTTATCTGCCATCAGATTTTTTAAATAAAAAACCCTAATAAATCAAATTAACAAATCAATTAAAACTATTCCAGCTAGGCACAATGAAAATATGTATTTTATACATAATTTGTAAGTGGGCAATAAATTTGAAGCTAAACAATAACAATTTACTGTAACAGAGTTTCTTCATAAAAAGACTGAATCCTGTGACTTCACATTGGATATAAAATTAAGAATATTTTTTAAATTAAATATTTGGGAATATCTCGGAATGGAAATGGCTTCGCTATTGAAATGATTTTCTAATGTTCTTTTCAAAAAAGCGTGTCAATATAACAGATTTTCAGAAATGTTGACTGATAACCTTTTCTTGTATGTCGCTGCGCTTTATTTATTTCATTTTTATTATGAATAAGTATACTCTTAAGTTGTTATTAGGTTATTACTTGAATATTTAGTAGCGCTTCACTAAAATGTAACAGAAATAAAACAAATAGCTTCCAAAGTGATTTCCTGCATCCTTAATTAACCCCATTATTGCCCTGAGTTTCTCTCCCTTATTATCCTGTTACCCAATCAGAGTAATTATGTTGACATATTTAATCACCCGACTGTTGCTTTTGTGAATGTGCTATTTGCTGCAGAATTATTTCCAAATCTGTTATCAGGGAATCCAGCAGCAGAATCCTGACAGAACCTCGGGAGTTTTACAGTTTGCAGCAGCATTTTTCTCTCTCAGACAGAAAAGAAGAGCAGCGAAGCGGCCGCTCGCATCCTCTTCCTTTAAGATCTGGAGAAGGTTAACTGATTCTTTGCTTTGTTCTGATGATATTCTCTCTGGCCGTTACCTGCGACAAAAGCAGAAATTAATTTTCTCTCCAGCCATCGAGAAGCAGCGTTTAGCGGTTCCCTGCTCACTGCTGTCGCCCGTCGTCCTGAAAGCTCTCCCGCTGCTGTAATGAGCTCCAGAAGCCTCAGCCTCTGTGCTTTTCTCCCCTGCAGTGATTACAGGAACAAAGACATGAGTGGAGGAGGTCTCACTCTGATCTGTGTTTGTTTGTCGATGTGAAAGCAGTTGAGGGTTCTTACATGGATAAGCGATTACACACACACACACACACACACACACACACACACACACACACACACACACACACACACACACGCACACACACGCACGCACACACACACACACACACACACACACAGCTTTGGGATTTCTGGAGCAGCAAACACATTGTGTTTCAAACGTCAAGCCAGAATCCAGCAGCTGCTTCTGTGACTCACCTGGATCCGAGTTCTGGCTGAATCATTAAAAACAAATTTGTCTAATCGAGGAAAAGATGATAAGCAGGTCTTTGGGTCAGACCTGTTTGGCTTAGTACCAGACTATAGGGCTGAAATGATTAATCAAATTAATTGTGATGAATTGATGATTGACATAATCATCAACTAATATGGTAATTGGTTAATTGTCAACAGTAAAAGCCCATTTGCTGAAAGAACAACACAAAACTATACAGCAAAGAGTTTTCCTGTATCTTTTTATAAAGATAAATAAAATAAATAACTTTGTCTGTGAATATATTTTAGCCAGAGCCCCTCAAAGGTCCTTGTTTTAGTGTCACTCGTTTTAACATCTCTCAATCCAAATAAATAATCAACGTATTAACCCTACACTGTGCAGCTTCTGACATGATGATGCCAGAAGCGTACACTTTGTTTATTTGCATCTTTTAACATATTTCTAATATCACATAAAAAAAAAAAAGTTTTAAGTGGTTAAAACACAGAATGTGCACATGAAGCTTGAAACCTCTCACACAATGTGTAATTCATTCATGTTCATTCATATTTCAAGCTTCCCACTGGACCAGAATTATGTGTACAGTGACCTTGTTGTAGTTGGTTGTAGGTATCAGCGTTCACTGTGGCTGAAATCTCACATCAGACTGCACAGAATGTTTTTTGTTTTTTTTTTCCTATAGAGAAGGTGGACAGAGTGACAGAACAGCAACAGGACAAGTGTGGGCGCACATTTCAGTTCAGCCTGGCAGAAGTCAAACTCTCAGTCGGTGTGGCAATTACTGAGAGATTTGACTGGCTGTACAGCTGTTACAGAAAGTGATGTGGACTGGCGTAGCGAGGGGAAACACTCGCAAGTGCTACAACTAACAGCATGCACCGTTGTGTCGATTTTTTTCTGATAATTGCCTTCTGTTAAAGTACTGTGGCTGTGGCTTTTAATTGAAAAGAAACATAAACAGAAGCTCGAACTCCTGTTTGTTCTTTTTTTTTAGTTTGCTTGTAAATTCTGATTTCGGTCCTATTTTTCATCTGGTTTAACCAAACGACCCGGCCGAGACCCGGTTTTTGAGTGGATCCCAGTCTGCTTTCAAACAAAGTCTGGTGCGATTTACTTCTGGTGTGAATACAGACCGGCCTCCATGTAGTTTTGGACTTTATGAGCCACTATTGCCGGGCAGTTGCTAGTGCTACTGCTGATTAAACCAAAGCCGTACCTGATCTGATGTTCTCTGCATGTTGTCTCCTTTTTGCAGCTTCCGTTTTCCTGACAGCGTTGCAAAATTGGAATCAGCGTTGCATGAGCTGCTTGTTACATTCAAAATGATATCACGACATGATAAACACACAATTGTGCACAACAAAGACACCGCAAGTATTTTCTGTCAAATGGGAGCAACGATCGTCACCCACATGGCTGTGTTTTCAACTTATAGGACAAGAAAGCAAAAAATCTCAATGTAAAAGCAGAGAAAAATATAAAGTATGTTTGTGGTCTGAAACAAACAAAGAACCAAAGCGGACTTTCCTGGTGGAAACACATCCTCTAGTGAAATAATTCAGTTTATGCAGAAAGTTTAGAGCTGGAGGGCTGCAGTCCAAACCTCTCACTTTTCTATTTCTATTTCTTTTCTTCTTTTTTTGCGATGTTGGGCTGAAATCAGCAGAAGCAGTTGCATGTTCTGTTAGATTTTTGTTCTGGGATCATGAGACTCAAATAAACAGAAGACTCTCAATCACACAGAAAACACAGTTTTCTGTATGCACAGACAACTGTGTGCACAGTCACAGTTGGGCTTAAAGAGACGGAGGCACTGGGCACCAAAACAAACAGTGGCAGTTCACAGTTTGAGCCGTTAAACCCAAAATAATCTCAGTCTGATATTTCTAATATGAACATACAGCAAACACGATCACGGCTGATAACTGCAGCAGTTAATTCATTCTCATTCAACACTTCCACAGACAACCAAACAAGGATTGTTGTAACTGTAGTTACTGTAAATTCACACTGTTATGATAGCTGTTATGTTTCCCAAAGCCCAGTTCTGACTGTTAGAAATATTGAAAGACGATCCAGTCGGATCCATTTACCGACTCTTGTTCTTCTTTGGTTCTTTAGTCCTTCAGCTACTGGAGGATCTGAATCAGATCTTGAAGCATCCGATGAGGGTTCAGCTACAGCCTGTGATGAATGCGTGTGTATGTGTGTCTTTTTCAACGCGATGATCACTACAGCCTGTGATTATGGCAAAAAATCCTGCGTGTGTTTATCCTGTTCAATAAAACGATTGTCTCCATCTGCTGTGTGTTAGAGACACAGCAGGGTTAATTATTGCTCTGTGTGTGTGTGTGTTTGTTTGTTGTGTGTGTGTTTGTTTGTTGTGTGTGTGTGTGTGTGAAGCCAAGCAGATAATTTTTCTCCTACCAGGTACAAAACAACAACAACAATCCCAGCTTAGACTATTTTATATTTCCTTCTTGGAAAAGTTCCATAAGTCATCACGTTTTTATCTGAGCTGAATCTGCTGTTGAGCGAGAGGAAACCTGCTGCAGCTCTTCTGCAGCAACACAAACAACCAGACCTTAAACCTCTATTGTGGCAGAGAGGTGGAGCTCACCGGCGGTACAACTAAAGCTTCAGTTGCCAGCGCCGAAAGACAGTTCTTCTAAAATTCCCCTAAAAACATCAAACTTGAAGTCTCCCTCTGACTTCCTGTCTTTCTCTTTGATCTGTATTACATTTCACTAATTCATGCTCCTGGACTTAAAAAGCTTCTGTTCTGAAGTTTAATTCCCCTTTTTGAAAGTTTTCCAATGAAATGCTCTTCAGCAGTTCTAGTTGAAACATTATATGAAAGACAAACTTCCTGATTGCCGAGTAGACAAGACCTTCACTCTGTTTACGTTCTGTTCCTTATGCTACATTCTAGTTTTACTAAGAACAACAAAATTCAAACTTTCCAGCTGAAAATAAATGTCTAAAAATCGACCAGAATTCCCAACAGAGTTACATTTCCTAATGGGAAACTGGGACTGCCCCGATATTGAAACTGATTTGTTTTCAATATGGCTGTTTCTCACATCAAGAGTAATTAGATTAGTTGGAAGCATCTCAGTTTTACAAGTAAAAATGTGTCTAAAATCAGTGTTACATGCAGCACCTGTAACTTTAAACTGCAGAAATTAAAAGTGGGGTTTGATTATGGAAAGTAAAGCTTAAGCTGATGTTTTTAAACAAGCAACATCTACGAGCGCCGCCATGTTGGAATTCCGACTTCTTAATTTGAATGTTTTTGTTGGTCTCACATCAAAACCCATATACGACTTCTGGGGTGCGTTAACTCTTCTTCTTACAAATCATTATGATTTAGCATTTCTTAGCTGTGACAACAGTGCCCTCTGGTGGACAAAGAATTGCACACTAAGATTACTGCACCAATGCTAATAATAATTACAAAGATGCTGAAAAGCCCAAATCTAGGAACGGTTTATAAACACATTTATATTCCCATAATCTATTGAGCCATCATTGCTTTACCCTCAAGTTGTCTGCAGTGGGATTGTATAGATTAAAGGTCATACATGTCAACTCACTTGTCCCTCTCTCAGATGGAGCTCCTTCCTTTGGGGGATCCCAAGAAACTAGAGTGGTTTGACAGTCTGGGTCTGTACTGGGATCTTCTCTTTGCGAGCCAACATCTAGAAAGTATCCGTAAGGAAGAATTTTGATCAAATTGATCATGCGGGCTGACTGCTTTTGAAGTGAAGGAGAAACGATTCTGCTCTCCTTGACGGAGCTCCTCTTCTGATCCCTGAGGCAGGATTCAGTCTTCATTAAAGAGGAAATTAATTTCAGCTACTTGTTTCCTGGATGTGGTTCTTCAACTCTTAATCCATATCTCAGGGCCATAGGGGAGGGTTGAAACGCAAATGGGACAGTAATACCCAGAACCTTATTTTCCGGCTCAGCTCTTTCTTGATAATAGATGATAGACCTTGATAGGCTGGCGCAACACCCTCATTGTTGCAAATGGAGCCTTATCCGTCTTTTCATCGCTGGCTCCATCCTGCCATCAGGCAGGAACACCAGGACTCTGCATGAGGCAGAGACTCACCTCTGACCTTCTGCCAGATCTCAGGTCTCAGATTTAATGGAGCACCATGAATGCAGTCAGTTCAAATATTACCAGACAATTATGACTTTCAAGTGACAAAAACACCAAGTTTGGATCAGAATTTCTCTGTCAATTTAACTGCTTCTCCATCTTCCTGTAAGTACGAGTCTTAATCTTCTGTGAGATGTTCTGCTGATCAGTTGGCAGTTTGATTTATTGATTGGGTCCGCTGGTGTTATATGTCAGATAATGTCAAAGGAAATGATTAAACACAAACACACTGCGTCTTAAGGTTACGTCAGTTCCCTGAATATTGCTTAACACACCTTCAGTTCACACAGAGGACCGCATCATGAGGTGTGTTTGTGTTGTCGATTGCCCTGACATTTCTGTTCCCAGCTGTATTCATCCATCTTCATTAGTGTCAGTCGGAAACGCCAGAGTCCAAATGCCAAGCACCCTGTGTCGCACAAAGAAAAGTGACTCACAAATACGAAAAACTCTGGGCTGAGAACATTCTCCCTTAAACGTAACAAGACTTCTGATTGGACATCACCTGTCAGGACCTGTCTACAGCAACCTGCAGCTAATTCTAGTTTTGACTGTAAACTCTCATTGCCTCCTTGCAACTCTTCACGAGAATGAGGAAGCTTCTGCATGCTGACTTGAGACCAACAATTACCAAAGGTCTATATTTCCCGTGATGCGTCTGGACAGACATGTTTGTTTGACGGTGACAGATTCTCTTCTGTGTCTGACCCAGAGGGGAAGGTGGAGGTGACCAAAGAGGGAATGAAGCTGTGCACGATGGGACCGGGGAAAGTTTTCGGAGAGCTGGCCATCCTCTACAACTGCACCCGGACCGCCACGGTCAGAAGTAAGTATGCTGTTGGAGATTAACAGGAACAATAAAAATATATATAAAAAAGAAAACAACCTACTGATCTACGTTTCGATTCTTGCTGCTGTTCTTCTCCAAGAAAATCAGCAGAGAGATCATGTGGAAGAAAAAAGCGCCTGATCAGATCTGCTTAATTCATGTTGTAAAACTCGACCCAAAACAGGGGGAAAATAAACAGGATTGAAAATGGAAGTGATCCCCCGGTGTTGTTTTGTTGTTGCGCTGAAACCAGCTGACAGTCGACTGTTGCTGATCAAATTAGATGTTTGCCTGGGTATCATGACCAACATCTCTGGAGGTTAAACTAAAACAACGTGGGCATTGCTCTGTCCAGCTCTGTAGGCTTAAATTTAAACTTCCAATTAGCAGCGCTGGCCTCAGACTGACTACTGAGTCGGCAGATGGTAGGTTTTCCTGAGCGTTCTTCTGGGATTCGATTGGATTCTCTCTCTGGTATAGGGAGGGAATCCAAAGAAACTGTTTAGAGACTGTGGGTGAGTTGGCAGCATTGAGTTGATGTGACTCTAACCAATGTTTCCGAGTTAAAGAGAGAGAAAAAAAAAACCTAGATATTGCTGCTGGAATCAACTTCCCTGCTGGTGTTTTCTTCACCAACATGGTGCCGGAAGAGTCGGGCATCCAGAGGGAGCTGATCGGAGTTCAGCTGAAGAAACGAATCTGAACACCATCCGACAGCACCGCCGTGTCTAAGTGTGCACGTCCAACTTCCTGTCAGCTCTTCCTGGTGGAACGATCGCTAAGCAGCTGTTGCCAAGCAACACCATCCGGTCCGGCCAACCCGTTTTGGCACCTGTGCGTCTCTTGGCAACAGGGCTGGGTTCTACATGATTTGTTTGCATTTTCAAACGCTTTCTGCTTGTTTCTCACATTGACACAGTGAGCCTGCTGCATTAAATCATTTCTTAATGCGGCTCTCATTTCATTATCAGATCTGATTATGCTTCAAACCTACTGCGCTGACGTAAACCTCGACAAATTACGTGTCTGAGCCTCCGTCTGGTCTCTTCTGGGGTTTTCAAACTTTGCATCTTTTTTGCTTAAATGTAAAACTGGCAGAGATTAAAAGATACCAAGAGCTCTGCTTAGCCCATCAGAGAACACTGAGCAAATTTCCAAATCTTGGCCTGTCGGGTCTTTCTGCATGGAGTTTGCATTTTCTCCCCATGTATGCGTGGGTTCTCTCCAGATACACCAGCTTCCCTCTAAAGTCCAAATCTACATTACTCAGACTGGAAGAAAAGTCAGCTCAGACAGAGAGTTTCCAGAGAAGGAGATGGATCAGCCAACTGGTTTTATTTGCAAGTCATAAAACATTTGGAAACCTTTGTGTGGAGAAAATATGTTGCAGAGATCAACGGTGGTGTTAATTGCTGGAATTGAGATCAGTTTATTACACATCATGTTTCACGTGGCTGCTGCTGCTGCTGAGACTCTGGTGTTTTACAGTGACGTCGCAGAGTGATGCATCACTCTCAGAGATCGTCTTTGTTTGAGCTCAGATGGTTTCTTTCCGTCTTCATTAGGTGTCGCAACTATCAAGACAATGAGCCAAGTCAGAAACAAAACCTCAACAAAACTATGATGGCTCTAAATTGCGCCCATCATGAGTGTCCTTAGGTATGAGTTTGTGTGTCTATGGTTGATTGTTCTGTGTCTGTGTTGTCTTTGTGGGACTGGTCACCTATCCAGGATGAAAAAAAACAACAGCAGCAAAAAAAAAAAAACAACCAAGAATTCACCAGTGTATCCAGGAGCATCATCAGAATCCGACATCCTTCCAAACATCCAGAAGGTTTTAGAAGTTTAAAGAAAAAAGAACATGATCTGAGTTTGATGTTCCTGTTTTCACTTTTTACAACTGTTTCCAGGTTCCAGTTGTAAAGTGTCTTTATTAAAAGCGAAAAATACACTTATGGCTTTCAGAAAATAATTTTGATGTCGATTTGAGCTCTTCCCCAGAAACCTCCTCACTTAGCGCCCACATGTCCGCACAGAGTTTATTTATAACCCAGCAGAGCTTCTCTTCCCTTCACACTCGCTTACATTGCAATAAGCATAGAGACACAGTTTGGGTTCTTACACACAAACGTTGTGCTTTCTGGACCTCCACACACACACACACACACACATGCATGCACGCACACACTCACTTAACCTCTGAATGTGATAATTCAGAGGTTAACCCTGCAGCCTTGAGGCCTCACAGTGACAGGGAAGCAGAAAACCATCCTCACTGCTGTGGCGGATGGAAAAAAATGTGTCGGTGTTTTGTAAAAAAAAGAACTACAGTCTCTCTCACACAAACATCATTAAAGTGCAGGAAGTTTCTGAATTCCTGCATCTCCACAGTAACTGCCTGCAACTTTAGACGGAGGCATTGTAACCATGGTAGCCAGGTCTGTCAGTGGACCTGTTGAGGATTATGGGATGTAACAAGTTTTGGCTCACCTTTCGTGAATTTGTAAGGACTTTCCTTCAGTTCCTAAGCCTGGAGTTGTCTTTACCCCTTGGTTTAACTTGACGTTTTCCTATTTTATTGTCACTCTTTTTCTTTTATTCATCCCATTTCTTTCCTAAATCACTATCAGTTCTTTTGCTCCATTCGCTCCTGTTAAATTTATTCTGTTTTTCGTTTCATCTGTATGGTGTTCCCTCTGTCCTACTTTTCCATCCATCCTCCACGTCTTCCTGTCTTTCCTTCTCTCCTGCCTGTTTCAGTCAGGTTTTGATGTTTCCCTCAGAGAGTTCCGAGATGAAGGACTCGGTGCCACAATCTGAAACTACCACAGATTCCTCACGAGGATGAAGATTCTGCTGTGGTTCAGTCACAGTCATTTCCCGACCCCCTTGTTCTCGGTTCCGGCTGTGCGGGGAATTGAACCCGCATCACAGTGGAGCAGAGCCCTCAGAGAAATATGATCCTCTCTGTCACAGACAGGTGCAAGAGGGTTCGTCTGGTGATTTTGGTTTCATTCAGACCACGGTCTGTAGTTTGATTCTGCAGAGATTGATTCGTTTTTAAGGACTTCGGGCCGACTCATCGTTTGATTCGGGCTCAGATCGGAGAAGGAGACCATCTACACTCAATCAAAGACAATCTCTTATTGTTTTAAAGAGATCGTTTCAGTAGCAAAGATGAAACCGATGTCAGTTTCAGGAATCAACATCAAGTTAAAGTATTCTCTTGTTTGTTTTCCTCCCCAAAGGTTTTCTAGTTATTTTGTCACTTGAAAATAAAACCCATGTTACTCAGTGATGAATTTGGCTTCCTTGTTGCAGCATTTCTGTCTCGGCTGATGTTTCTGACGTAGGTTTGATGAGTTTCGGCATCTCTCAGGCTCAAGATGTCACCAGGAGCCTGAAATATGCCACCATCACCAAAAAAAACAAACAAAAACTAACTGATGTTCACAGACGCGTTAAATAGGTTGAGCGATTTGAAACCAAGGTCCGGTGTTTGTTCGTTGCACAAAAAAGCCCCCTGCTGTTAAGCAGACTAAAATTTGTTACTAAGCAACAACATCAACTCAGCGCTCACAGTAAGGAGCCCAGATCACATTAAACTTTGTCTGTTGGTCACAAACAGAACCTGAACGCCTGATTACACCTGGACTGCAGATATGAACATCTGACACACACACACACACACACACACAGAGGGTGTGGTTTCCATGACGACCTGTGCGTGTTTTGTGCACGCACAACGTGGCACGATGTCAGGTCTCATCTGATGCTAACACACAGTTTGAAGATGAACATAAAGGCCCGCATGCACACAACTCTTAACAGATGCATGCAGAACCAGCAGCTCCGTGTTTCAGCTCGAATTGTGTGTTTCAGCTCTGATCCATGTGAAGCTGTGGGCCATCGACCGGCAGTGCTTTCAGACCATCATGATGAGAACCGGACTCATCAAACACTCCGAGTACATGGACTTCCTGAAGAGGTGATTGCCTTAAGGCATGCATGATCTCATCAACACGCGCACAGATACATTCAGCGGCTGCAGAACCAGCTTAATTCATAAAATTCATTGCTTCGGAAGGAAAAAAGTTCTCCAAAGCAAAACATTCCCTCCGCGCTGATGTGCAGGCTGCTTTAGAAATGTTCTATTTAATATTTATTACATTTTTCAGTGAGCATTCAGAAACCACAAACACCGACTGAAGCAACGCCAACACTTCAAATGCAGAATTTGCGATTGAAGATAAATTAAGAATGGATTTCTTTCTGCGCAGCGTTCCAACTTTCCAGGGTCTTCCAGAGGAAACCCTCAGTAAGCTGGCAGACGTTATGGAGGAGGTCAGTCCGTCATCTAACTCATCGTCTCTCCTTCGTCTGCTGTGAATCGTCCAATCAGACAGTTTGCTCTGTGTCCAGACTCACTATGACGTCGGAGAGTACATAATCCGGCAAGGAGCACGAGGAGACACCTTCTTCATCATCAGCAAGGGGAAGGTTAGTCCCCTCTCCTCTTATTAAATGACTGTGACGTCATCATTTACTTTAAGAAAGCCTTCTGATTGATCACACTTCCTGGTAGGTGAATGTGACTAAGGGGGATTCAGCCAATCAGGAGGCCATTCACCTGAGGGAGCTTGGCAGAGGGGATTGGTTCGGAGAGCGAGCGCTGCAGGGGTAAGACCACTTTGCCCTAGACAACCAATGTCACTCCACCTTTCACCTCCATCAAGTCATCCGAGCATCCTTCCCTACAACGGACCGTTCAAACACCTCCATGTCCGTCTGTCAGCCTGTTGGACGCAACGTCTTATTAAGAGTTTGATGGACAGCTCGCTGTCTGGCTTCATGTCCATGTGCATGAGGCGCTGCACAGTTTTCAGAATATTTTACATACACCTTTTCCATTTTCGTTTTTGAAGTTTGCTTGAGTTTGAAAACAAAGATTTTTGAAGTTGATGAAAAAGTTTGTTGTTGTGATGTAATATTTCGAAAATTGTGATTTGGGGAAAATGTTGAACGTATCTGAATCAGTGGTTATCAGTGGTCAGAGACTCTCCACTGCTCTGAATACAGTTCTCTGCTAGGCTGGTGGTTTAATCCCCAATAATGCTGTGCACATGCATGTGTCTGTGTGTGTTCACAGGGAAGATGTGAGAACAGCCAACGTGATCGCTGTTGAGTCCGTCACCTGCCTGGTTATCGACAGAGAGTGAGTCTTCTCAGTAGCTTCAGAACCAAACAGACCTGGACACAAAGTCTGTCTGCCCTGGGTTCAGATTAGTCTTTTCAAGTTGCTCCTTTAAAGCTGACCAGTTTCTAAACGTTAAGATTTAAACAGTGGAAAAAGCTGGCACATCTTTCTTAAGTTGATACTGCCCTCTGCTGGCCTTCAGGGTAAACGACATATACTAATTGCTTCAAGTAAGTAATAAAACCTGTCTAGATTGTTCTGGAGCTCTGCCCTGTTAGCATGTTTCTGAAATGGACCGAACATCATGTTCATTCTCAGATCATTGAAATTAATATAATTTCTCTCTTTCTCTCTCTCTCTTGCCGCAGCTCATTCAAGCACCTGATTGGTGGGCTGGATGACGTTTCAAATAAAGTCTACGAAGACGCTGAAGCCAAAGCCAAGTACGTCTGTCAGACAATGACAGGTCTACAGCGTTATGGGGAAGTTTTCACTCTGCTTTCAGCTGAGCTTTCTAAAAAAAAAAAAAACTTGATGAAGCAACACGTTTTATTTACAGCTCCATTACCACACCAGAAACCTCTCTCCCGAAACAACCCTCTTGTGTTTGGTGTGAAGATGATCCCCTCATTAAACTGTCTCCGACTGTGCATTCATCCCTAATCGTGGCGCTCATTTGAGCTTTCATAAGTGAAGTGGGCATTGAGAACCCAGAGGAGGCAAAGAGTGGAACCCCGGGGGGTTGTTACAGAGCGATACATATAAAATTAGCATTGAATCCATTCTGCTCTAAAGAGTAAAACATGTCAATAATGCGTCCCCTACATCAAAAACACATCTCTAATACTGTTATTAATAACAACCCAGATCTGCTGGGCAAATTAACAACAATTTGCATCTTTTTTCACCTTAAATTCTTCAACCACTTCATCACTCAGGGCCTTTTGAAGGGTCGACCGTTGTGTGTGTGTCTCTGCTACCTAAACAACAGGAAAGAAAACAATAAAAAACAACATCGAGACTTTCCCTTAAAAAATAGATCCAGAACAACAGGTGGATTTGTTTTTGTTTTTTTGTATTCAGAAGGCTTGATTATTGTTTTGGCGTGTTTACTGAACTCTATAAAAATGATTGTTAGAGTTCTGACCAACATCAGAATCAATGAACATATCCAAACATACCTTTAATATCTACTTTGACCCCATTTTTGGAAAATAAAACTGTACTTCATGCCGGTTTTGAATTAGATAGCGTCTGCTTATTTTTTCAGGCACAGCTAAATATTTAGAGAGCCTTCATCTCAATCAATCTGTACAGCAGTTGGGATATAACTCAGTCTGACTTCTACCAGGTGGCGAAAGGACAGCTATCAGAGGCGTTTTGTGGAGCGAGGACACTCATCCAATCAGGGTTCAGCTGCTGCTGTAAACAAGTAGATTCTGCATGAACGGTCAGGAGTCAACTGACTGCCAGTCATGTGACACTGTGCAGCCGGACGCTCTCGTGTTTCCTCTTATGGTATAGAGTCGATATGGCACACACTCGCACACCGGGCTGCTCGACTGTTATTCACAGCTGTCGTCGTGGCAACGGTAAACAGCGTGTGCAACCTGAGTGTGTGTTTGCCCTTCTGGTGCTCTGCTCTGAGCTGAACTCTGCTCCATACAGAAACCTGAATTTGGTTTGGGTTACTTCTGTTGACCCGAGCTGACGGAGAGACCCGCAGACATGAAGGGAGAGTTTGTGTTCATCTTTAGCGGGATTTGTTTGTGGTGTTAAAAATATCTCCTAACTGCAGAAAAAAGTGTTCAATATGACAATATGGCCAATTTATATGAAAGTTTTTTTTTTTTCTGCAAACAATTTCACTCGGAGCTTGATAAGAACATGAAAAGGATAAAGCTACAGAAACGATGCTAAATCTCCTTGTGCTGTGTTTTGATATAGAATCTCTTCCCTTTGCTTAAGCGTTTTGAAGTTGCTTGTTTGATTTATCCCTGTGTGTCCTTCGTGTGCCGTGAAGTCCAAATCCCTTTCTTACCGCCACCAACTAATTTTAGACTGTTCAAGTAGCAGCTACTGTTTCTGCAGAAACGCGAATCCAGTGCTTGCAGGAAGTAATCTGGAGCTGCATGTAGAACTAAAGAGGCTTCAGTCTGTTGGTCCAGACATGAAAATATAGGAAACGTTCTCAAAAGATATATGATATATGATTATTCTATTAGTCTCTTATAGAATAAGAGGTCCCAGCACGCTGTTTACATTAGTTTCAGGTTTGAACCCCGTGTTTCTCAATACCAGGCCTGAGGGATCACTGCCTGCGTGTTTCAGGTCCTTCCCTTTTGCCACACACCTGGTTGAATAAGTAGGTCACTAACAGGCTTCTGCACCACTTAATGGCATGCAGTCATTTAATCAGGTGTTCTAAAACAGAGACACATCTAACATACAAAGGGCTGTAGTCCCCGAGGACTGAACTGAGAAACTGGACTAGACCGTTGCAATATGTTGTTTCTGTTCTTGTTTATCTATTCTGCAGTTGTTGCTGTATTTGGGATCATTGTCCGAGTTTGGGCAAGCTTCACGTTTCAGACAGACAGCCTCACATTTGACTCTAGAGTTGTTTGGTTGTGGTTCTTGGTCAATTCAAAGATAGGAACACTTAGAAAAAAGCCCATTCATTACACCTCAACCATCACTATCAAGGTTTTCTTTCAATGTGGTTCTATGCGTTGTGACCAAACTTCTCTACTTTTGATCTCATCTGCCCAAAGGTCGTTGTACCTTGAGTCTTGCTTCACAGTAAATGATCTTACTAAGTAATTTTATACAAGTTTTAGTCTTTCCCTGATTGTTCTGTCATAAATTTCAACAATTAAAATGCTGACAAAGTGATCCACTCTGTAATCCACAAAGTGTGCTGGAATGTCAACTTGACAGAAAATGTAAAGACTCTTCTTTTTATTTTATTCTGAACAATTCATATGCTGTTGGTTGTTAGCAGCCAGATCATAGGATCTGTTGAGAACCAGGTGACCTGATTCCTGGCGGTGGCTGGATACGATTCAGATATAGAACTTTGGCTTAAACCCTTTTTGACCCTCATGTGCAAAGAGATTAGAGCTGCCATTGTGGCAAAATATTTTTTGTTGTTTGTCAGCTCACAGTGAGTTATTCTGGGAAGACATGGCGATGCTGGAACATAACGCTACAGTTATTGGCCTGGTTAAGTCGGAGTCTGGAGGACGAACAGTCCTCAGTTATGTCAGGTGTATAACACCTGTGCTGCATGCAAACATAAAAGAACCTCATTCACACTGAAGGCAGGAACGAACACAACTCCACAGCTGATCCATGGATATGGAAACGCTCATCTAGGTGTGAGGGCCTCTGATAATCCCTGAAGAAGAAACCTGGGTGTCCTCTAGATTTCAGTTTGGGACAGTCTGTGCTGCAGCCTCCTCAATAACTGACACTCCTCAATATCTGACCTTCCTTTAGCGGGTGAACCTCTGAGCAATGTTTCCGCCTCCTAAAAATACCCGTTAGCAGCAGCAACTCCCACCAGTCAGGTCGTCTTGTCAGTAGCTGTTCCAGCCTGGAGGATCCAGCCGCTGCAGACCTGAGGCTCATTTGACCAAAAGGACAAACCTCTTAGAACCTTTCCTCAGTCAGGGTTATAGTCCTTAAAGCGTCCTCGGTTTAACTGCTCTGCTTCAGACCTTCTCGTTCTCTTCGTATCAGTCAGAGAAACAAAAAAGTGATTTCTTGGAGGTGATGCTGTTCTCAGACGCTCCTGGATTCTGACAGCAGTTCCTTCACTTCCGGACCAGCCTCTTTCTCTATCTTGATGCACAAACCTCTGGAGGACCCGGCAACCTCACCGCCACGCCGGTACCTCCACAGCAGAGCCCTGCTGATCCACTGCTGCCATCGGTACTATTCACACCATGTAAACTGGACGTGGAGCTCATCGTTTGAGACGGCTCTGCTGCAGACGCTCTGCCGAACATTCTCGTGAGGTTCCAGAGTTTGCTCCACTTTTGTCTTTGCATTTTTACATAAAAACATATTTTTTTCGTAGAGTAACGACTGAAACTGAAAGTTCCATTCATAAATATTCATCGACCGATTAAAGGCGGATTTACCCTCTCGGGTCAGGAAGAATATTTTATTCCTTATTCTGACCTTATTCTAAATAGTTTCGGAGATGAGAGAGTTGCTTCCCGTCCCAGCGAGGCGGCAGCGGGAACGTCTCCCCAGTCTTCCTTCCACCCCCTCTCACTCCTTCCCCATCACTTCCTTCTCCATCCACACTTCCAAGAAGTTTCCATTTTTTCGCGTGGTGAAATGCTGCAGGTAGGACAGCAGGGTCTTTGATTAACCGGACAGGTTTTATCCACATGTATTCTCCATCACAATGAGCCTTTTCTTAAAAAAGACATTCCCACATGATTGTGTGTTTATCTTTCAGGTACGAAGCAGAGAATGCCTTCTTCTCCAGTCTAAAGCTCAATGACTTCAACATCATTGATACTCTGGGAGTTGGAGGCTTTGGAAGAGTTGAGCTGGTACATCTTGATGTCTATGTGTTTTTTCTAGTTAATGCCAGTGATTCTCAGGAGCTCAGAAGTGTTTATGGCCTTAATTAAATATGTTGAGAGGTCAACATCCATCCATTGACCCATTGGCTATACCTGATTGTCCTTGCTCATTGTACATCCTGGATAGATCGCCAGTTAAGAGGTCAGTGTTCTAACAGAATAATGAACCAGAAACTATCTGTTCTACGCCAGTTTCTGAACAGTGATGAGTAAGTTTCAGACATGCTTCAAGGATAAGGAACCAGTTTAGACTTTGATACAAATTTTGGACCATTTAATTATTTGTTGAGTCATTTTCAATTTAGACATAAGATGAACTGTTCCTATGTCACTGTGTGATATTTGCGCTGTTTCTAGCAAAGTGTCAGCATCTGTAACTGGAAACCAGTCCAAATGTGGTTGAGTGGTCATACACCTGCAGTCCTGGACCAAAACAGGCTTAGGGATGTTCTGGGTTGGGTTGAGGGAAGCAGAGAGGATGGAGGGATGAGGCATTTGACGCACTGGGCTCTCAAGGTGTTAGGTTTCTCTCGGACGGGAGGCGGGGTTTGAGGTGACTGTTGGTTAAAGGGAAAGCCCTACTGCGGGTTTGCCCAAAAACAGATTAGATTCCAGGCTTGGGGGGGAGGGCTGGGTCCTCCTGAAGTATTTTTAATCATCCAGAGTGTAAGAAGGTGAACTCTGACCTCCAGACTGCCTGTCTGACCCAAATGGATTGCTAATGACATCACCGTAACTGAAAATCTGACTCTGCAGGTTCCCTTACTCCCTTTGCATCAGCATGGCCTTAAATCTTCAAGAAATGTTTCTATTTTGAGCTCTTCTCTGCCATCACAATATATATATTTTTTTTAGATATAAACAATAATAAATAATAAAAGACATTTTATACAACTAGTCAAAACACCTTTCTTTCTAATTAAAAAAAAAAATTATTTAATTTCCAACATGTCAGTAAAACCAAAGTAAAGTGCATAGTTGGAGTTGTCTTTGCAGGGAACCTCTGAGTGGAAACCCGGCTCCAGTTTCCAGAGTTTTTCCGTTGGTGCTAGCATGATAGGGGCGTCACGGGTTGGGGTCAGAGCTCAGATATCCTGAAGTGGAGAATCCGTCCAGGAATAGGAATAGATTGTGTCATGACCTACAAGAAGCACAGTGCAGTCTTAACAGCATTAACACTCCTCAGTAGAACCTGACACCCCAGAAGCACATTTCCTGAGTTTTTAACTTCATAACACTTATAAAGTTTCTAAAATAAACGGCAGTATAATCTAAAAGAATAATAATAATGATAATAAAAAAAGCAGGCCACATTCAACCAGAAGCAAAAATCAGAGAAGAACCACATGCAGGGAAAGTAAATAGATGTCATTATCGCTTATTGCACAAAGCGGGGTAAAAAACCCCCACAACTCTCTGCAGGTTGCCAATTGTACTGTGATGCCACATAGCAAATATTTTGTAGTAATTGATCTTTCTTGCCCTGCTGCGTATACTGTCTTTATGTAGGTGCAGCTGAAGAACGAGGAGGCTAAAACATTCGCCATGAAGATTCTCAAGAAGCGTCACATCGTGGACACGAGGCAGCAGGAGCACATCCGTGCAGAGAAACATATCATGACCGACGCACACTCAGACTTCATTGTCAGGTCAGAAAACTGCGTTTTTATGATTTGTAAAATAATTCATGTAAAAAAGACAAAAGTAAAGCACACTGGTTTCGGCTTTAAAAAACTTGACATGACTACGTTTATTTGTCCTGATGTAAATAAAGTTGCAGACATGTCAGGTTCTCTCTGTGACTCTATTCTTGGTGTTCAGGTTGTACCGGACGTTTAAAGACAGTAAATATTTATACATGCTGTTGGAGGCATGTCTGGGTGGAGAGCTGTGGACCATCCTGAGAGACAGGTACGCTGCTCACCAAGATGATACCTGAGTGACTAAAGATTTCTTTAACTTCACTGTCATCACAATTATTACTCACTAATTAAAATAAATTATTTAATACGTTTGTACTTCTTGAGCATAAGATCATTCACTTATTTATGTCGAGAAAATGTTCTCTAATGCTTTTGTAATGTCACATGGTGCATAATTATTATTTGAGAGCGCATTAGATTGATCTTTAGTATTGATATCGGTGTTAGATTAGTTCAGCTTATTTACAATTACTCTATGAATTACAGAGCAAATGCGGGAAAAATAATTAAAAAATTTGTTTTGTCTTTTTTTTGGATAATATTACAATTTATAGTGAAAATGTATATTTAAAATCCATGAATACTTGAGAATGTCTCTAAATGTCTAGAAGTGCCTGTTGTAATGATTCAAACACCACAAATACCTTAATATAAAGTAATAAGCACAGTAGAAGCTATCTTGTTGCTACCACAGAAGCTAATAGTCTATTTTACCTCTGCCACAGGGAGTACAACCAATCAGCAGAAAAAATAAATACAATTATGTGTGTATTCAGGGTGCTATATATATAATATATATATATATATAATTATATATATATATATTATATATATATATATATATATATATAATAGCACCCCCTGGTGCTATATATATATATATATATATATATATATATATATATATATATATATATATATATATATATATATATATATATATGTATATATATATATATATATATATATATATATATATATATATATATATATATAAGCTGACTGGATAGCTCAATACATAAGGCATCAGTATATCACCCGAGAGGGCAGGGTTCGAATCCAGTCTGGGTCCTTAGGCAAGACCCTTCAAGCTACTGCCTACCTCATACCATGAGAGATACTAAGTTGCATAACATGCCGGCTCAGACGTCGCCCGGCCAAACAAGGTCTGCGTCAGGTGTTGGGGAACCAGAGCACCTTGATGACAAATGGGCTACTGGAACAAGACGGAAATGGGCGAGAGATGAAAATGTGGATCTGTTGGAATGCTACTACTCAAGTAACCCTAGTGAGAGAGGTTACATGCAAAGACTGGGGAAGGAATGGTTACTTCGACATCCCCAGTCAACACTAAGCGCTAAACAACTAGTAGCTCAGTGTTCCAACATCCGCAAACGGCAACTGCTATCACAACTTGAGATTGACGAGATACAACACAAATGCTACGGCAAAAGGGAGGA
This sequence comes from Poeciliopsis prolifica, assembly GCF_027474105.1. Taxonomy (NCBI): domain Eukaryota; kingdom Metazoa; phylum Chordata; class Actinopteri; order Cyprinodontiformes; family Poeciliidae; genus Poeciliopsis; species Poeciliopsis prolifica. The sequence goes on from NW_026562656.1 coordinate 60,924, forward strand.
ACCCGGATGTCAGGACTGTGGGGACTTAACTACAAGTCCCCACCCAGTGAGGGGATACACGGCCCCAATGAGCGAAACAGAGCTGAACGAGACAGCTGCTGACCTGAGAGAGAGAATCATGACCCGAATGACAACCAGGCCTCCCCGGCGCCAATTACAACGGCTGAGTGAAGTACCATCTGAAAGTCTCATTGAGAATGTGAATGCAGCATTGAGAACGATCCCTACCAACACCATAACAGAAACCAATGAGCTGATCTACAACTCAGCATCAGTGATCCTTGAGATACTTGGCTATAAGAGCAACCATGAGACCCAATACCCACCATGGAAAAGACGGTTAGAGGCTAAAATCAAGGTAACAAGGAGGGAAGTGAGCCAACTGTCAGAGCTCCACAAGGGTGCAATGAAAAGACCAGTACCCAGAAAGTACAGGCAGATGCCCATACCTGAAGCACTCGAGACTGCCAAACAGAGGCTCCAAGCCTTGTCCAGCCGCCTAAAGAGATACACAAGGGAGAATGAATCCAGAAGGATTAACCGGCTCTTCTCCACTCAACCAGCTAAGGTGTACTCTCAATGGCAGGGTAATAACAACAGAGCAGACCCACCAAGGCTGGAGACTGAACAATACTGGAAAGGCATATGGAAAGGGAGGCGTCCCACAACAGCAATGCACAGTGGCTGATCTCTCTACGAGAGGACCACAGCAACCTCCCTGAGCAAGCCCCGGTAACCATCACTGTGACAGATGTTCAAGAAAGAGTCTCAGGTATGAAAAACTGGACAGCACCAGGGCCTGACATGATCCATGCCTACTGGCTAAAGAAACTCACTGCTCTCCATGAGCGAATGGCAGCCCAAATGAACCAGCTGCTACAAAGTGGGACTCACCCTGAATGGTTAACTGAAGGGCGGACAATCCTAATCCAGAAGGATCCATCAAAGGGTCCAGTCCCACCCAACTACCGACCAATAACCTGCCTCTCCACAACCTGGAAGCTCATGTCAGGCATCATAGCGGCCAAGATAAGCAAACACATGGATAAACACATGAGCACGGCACAGAAGGGTATCGGTGTAAATAGCAGAGGAGCCAAACACCAACTCCTCGTAGACCGCACAGTTGCCCGAGACTGCAAAACCCGACACACCAACCTGTGCATGGCTTGGATTGATTACAAGAAAGCCTATGACTCAATGCCGCATACTTGGATCATTGAATGCTTAGAGATGTATAACATCAACAGGACTCTGAGAGCCTTCATTGCAAACTCGATGAGGCTGTGGAAAACCACCCTTGAAGCCAACTGCAAACCACTTGCACAAGTGTCCATCAAATGTGGAATATACCAAGGAGATGCTCTGTCCCCGCTACTGTTCTGCATAGGCCTGAACCCCCTCAGCCAAGTTATCAACAAGACTGGCTACGGATACAGACTCAAAAATGGGGCCAACATCAGTCACCTACTCTACATGGATGACATCAAGCTGTACGCCAAGTGTGAGCGAGACATCGACTCACTGATCCACACCACCAGGATCTACAGCACTGACATTGGGATGTCATTCGGACTAGAGAAATGTGGTCGGCTGGTCACAAAGAGGGGGAAGGTCATCCACACAGAAGGGGTCTCACTCCCAGAAGGAACAATAGCAGACATAGAGGACAGTTACAAGTACCTAGGTATACCACAAGCAAATGGCAACCTCGATGAGGTCACAAGGAAAGGAGCCACAGCTAAATACCTCCAACGAATAAGGCAAGTCCTGAGAAGCCAGCTCAATGGCAAGAACAAAATCTGTGCGATAAACAGCTATGCCTTGCCAGTAATCAGATACCCTGCTGGAATAATTAGCTGGCCAAAGGAGGAGATAAAAGCACAGATATTAAGACCAGAAAGCTACTAACAATGCATGGAGGGTTCCATCCCAAATCCAGCACCCTGAGACTGTACACGAGCCGCAAGGAAGGAGGCAGAGGACTAGTGAGTGTGAGAACCACTGTCCAGGACGAAACAACTAAGATCCATAAATACATCAGGGACAAAGCCTCAACAGACAATGTGCTCAGTGAATGTCTCAGACAACAGGAAACGGAGGTTGAGGTGCCAGAGATACCATCATGGGAGGACAAGCCCCTACATGGGATGTACCACCAGCAAATAACCCAAGTGGCTGATATCAGTAAATCCTACCAATGGCTGGAAAAAGCTGGACTCAAGGACAGCACAGAGGCCCTCATCCTGGCAGCCCAGGAACAGGCCCTAAATACCAGAGCAATAGAGGCCCAGATCTACCACACCAGACAAGACCCAAGGTGTAGGTTGTGCAAGGAGGCCCCTGAGACAGTCCAGCACATCACAGCAGGGTGCAAGATACTGGCAGGAAAGCGTACATGGAGCGACATAACCAAGTGGCAGGCATAGTCTACAGAAACATCTGTGCAGAATATGGACTGGAAACCCCAAGATCAAAGTGGGAAACACCCCCAAAGGTGGTGGAGAACATCAGAGCTAAGATCCTGTGGGACTTCCAGATCCAGACAGACAAAATGGTAATGGCGAACCAACCAGACATTGTCGTAGTGGATAACATCAGAGGAAAGCCGTTGTGGTAGATGTAGCAATACCAAGTGATTGCAACATCAGGAAAAGGAGCACGAGAAACTAGAGAAATACCAGGGCCTCAGGAAGAACTGGAGAGGGCCTGGAAGGTGAAGACCACAGTGGTGCCTGTGGTCATCGGGGCCCTCGGGGCAGTAACCCCCAAACTGGAGCAGTGGCTACAACAGATCCCAGGAAAAACATCAGACATCTCAGTCCAGAAATGTGCAGTCCTTGGCACAGCCAAGATACTGCGCAGAACCCTCAAGCTCCAGGCCTCTGGTAGAGGACCCGAGCTCAGAGGATAAGAACCACCCGCGGTGGGTGAGAAGGGAATTTTTTTTTTTTTTTTTTTTTTTTTATAATAATAATAGCACCCCTGAAATAGGCGTTTTTTCAGCAAATAATTTGGAGTAATGTTCCACAAAAAAAAAAAAAATCCACAAATATTTGAATTCAGAAGTTCTGAACCACAAATAGGCAGGATCTACTGAAACAAAATTATTACAAATGTCATTAACTTATTTGAACTTTGAAGAAACAGAACAAGACATATTCTTCACATATTGGGTCTTTATTATGCAATCTTATAATTATGTTTGTATTTTAAATTAACCTTTGAATGTGTTTGACGAAGAATTTGATTGGTATAAAAATGTCTCCAAATTCCAAACACATTCATAATTTTCTGTATCTCTGTTGGTTGCAGAGGTTCGTTTGATGACTCCACCACTAGGTTCTACACTGGCTGCGTGGTTGAAGCATTTGCTTACTTGCATGCTAAAGGCATCATCTACAGGGACCTGAAACCTGAGAACCTGATCCTGGACAGCCGAGGATATGCTAAGCTGGTACGTCCACCAGGTTCTGCCTGTGACTCATGTTCAAAAAGCTCTGACCGCTTTTGGCGAATTAGCTGGATCTGTGAATCTAAATCTTTGTGTCCCAAGAAACTCCAATCATGTGACTACTGTTGCAGGAAACAAAATTACTATCCGCTTCCTTTGAATGAACTCCATGATAGTGTTCAACAAAAGAAAATAAAAAGCACTGTCTTTTTACAGGTGGATTTTGGTTTCGCAAAGAAGATTGGATTCTGTAAGAAAACATGGACGTTCTGTGGGACGCCGGAATACGTTGCTCCAGAGATCATTTTGAATAAGGGTCACGACGTGTCGGCCGACTACTGGTCTCTGGGGATCCTGATGTATGAGCTGCTGACAGGCAGGTAGGGATTCCTACACCCGACGTCGTTAAAATATGAAATGACCAGTTCGGAGTCCGACGGTGTCTGTTTGCGTCTGCAGTCCTCCGTTCTCAGGTCCAGATCCAATGAAAACGTACAACGTCATACTGAGAGGCATCGACATGATTGAGTTCCCCAAGAAGATCACCAAGAATGCTGCCAATCTCATCAAGAAGCTCTGCAGGTAGCATGGACTGTTTTCTAAAGCATAATTAACTAACTCCTACTCCAAATCAACTATTTAGTCATGTCTTCCTTGTGTCTGCAGGGATAGTCCATCGGAGAGACTAGGAAATCTGAAAAATGGAGTGAAGGACATCCAGAAGCACAAGTAAGAGAGCTAAATATTTTGTAAGTGAGCAAAACATTTGCTTTTGATTTTTTGGAAATTAATTGAATGTTTGTGTGTTCAGGTGGTTTGAAGGATTCAACTGGGAAGGACTGAAGAAAGGAACACTAACTCCACCCATTACACCCAAGGTAGGTTAGGATGAAATCAATATCCACTTGGGTTGAAATCTTGATGTTCCGAATGAGCCTGTGTTTTTGGGAACTATTTTTTTCCTGGTCTTGAGTCGTACTTTTGTTTCCAGGTGTCCTCTCCAATAGACACCAGTAACTTTGACAGTTTTCCAGAAGATACAGACGAGCCGCCGCCCGATGACACCTCAGGATGGGATTATGACTTCTAAACTGAGTCTGCATCTTTTGAGACGGTGTTAAAAGTGAAGACCCTCCAGGTGAAGAAGCCAACTATGGCGGGTTTGTGCTCAATATGAACTGGGGGCCAAGTGTAGTCAGAAGCACATGGAGACAGGTTCTCTGGAAGATCGAAGTGATGCAGCGGATCAGCTCTGTTCATTCAAGAAGAGTTGAACGACGAAGCAGCTCAGTGTCCAGAGCCGGGGGTTAGCCTCCCAGGGTTTTACTTTTTTGATTCGCTTCTGGTTCTGGGAAGTCACTGGACATGATGAACAGTTGAGCCAAATAGACGGCTGCTGAAATTATCTCGAAATCTGAGTTGTCGTTTAGGCTGCAGAGGAACTGTGAGAAAGTTCTTTCATCACATGGACCATAGAGGGCTTCTATGAACCCACTTTGTTAGTGCAAATTAAGAGAACCGCTGCAAATTTAGTGATTCTTGAGTTTGTGTCAAAAAGTGCCGATTCCTAGCATCTCTTTCAGCTTTTAAAAATCCCACCAGAAAGCTAGAATCACCGTCTGTTTCCTCTGAAATGTGAAAGATGTTATTCACATTAAATCTTCTCATCTGGAGATCTTTTTCCCTTCTAAATTCTTTATCAACAAGGTTGGGGTTATAAACGAGGCTTAGCTTGCTTTTCCTGGGAGGTGTAATTAGTTTAATTGAGCAACTCTAATAAATAACCAAATAAATGTTTTGAACACTGACATATTTTATTATTTTAATATTATTTTGTGATTAAATTGCATTACTTTATCTATAATTGACATATTAAATTCAATAAATTGGAATTAAACATTCAGATTCAGAACATAGAATTTCTTACTCCCTAGAATTAGAAAAAATAATGAGCATTACTCAATCCAAGTAGAAAAGAAGTCAGATAAGCTGTACTCTTTATTGATGAGTTAAGCATTTTTGTTTTTCTCTATGTATGGCAAAAACTGACTGATCAGATCTGATTTCACATCAGTTACAAGAGAGTGAAAATAACAAAAAATTATTATAATAATGAAATGATTATGTGAAACTGTTCTTACAAAAACTCCTTTCTTCATCATTGAAAGGTAGCTGAATGGAGATCAGAATGGTTTTTTCTAGGCTCTGACACTTAAACTTGGTGCATCACGTGATTTTAATAGAATTCTGAAATGTGTTTATTATTAACCTGCCAAAGTACAACACTGCCCAAAGTCTCTGAGCCTGTTTGTGCATTAACAAAACGTAGCTGAACAGTGAGTCCACATTCAGCTCTCTAACTGAGGGCCAGTTTATATACGATGCCTATAGTGGCAGGAATAACTTCCTTACAGCCACCTTGATGCCTTCAGTCAAAACTTCCTTTCTAAAGAGTAAAGAAATTTGAGGATGCAGTACAGGTTTCTGCATTGAGACTTCTCTCTTTGCTGGTTTTTTACACAATGAATCTTTGAGTTGCAGCATGAAACTTATATTAGGTGTCTTGAGTATTCCAACATAACATGCAGTTCCACGTCTCTCTTCCTGTTCCGGTGGTTGTTTGGGAGGTATGCATGGTCAGTACATGTGTAAAATAGTTTGAAGCAATCTCTTTTGAGAATGCTTGCTCCTGTGGCAGTATCAATAATTTGAATCTTGCTCGTTCTGAAATCTACAGAATTTGACAAGCAGTCCTGTATGCATCACTCTTTACTCAGACAATTCCAGAAAGGAAGTCTAATGTCACACAAAGATCTCCTGTTTGTGAACAAATCTCTAAAATGTCCATGCTGCGCTTGAGATTATCTTACTATTAAAGAAAGAAAACCACAGGTTGGTTTCAAGCATTTCAGATGAATTACAGTTTTTGCTACCATCTGGTGGGTAAATGTTGCTATTGTAGATCTTTAATGTGCTGAGAAAACTTTAAAATCAGTTTTTTTTGCCCGTTGTGCCTCAATGTGATGTGTGGATTATGTGACAGCAACCAGCCCTCTCACTTCAAACTGAAATGAACTAACTCTTGGAATCCTTCTTCCATTCTGTAGACACTTTAATCTACTTAGTTGGCTGTAGTTTTCACTTTGTGCCACTAGATATCCTTGTTTACAACGCTGTACCTTTAACTCGTATTGCTTCCTTACACAACTCAAGATTTCTCCTGCAGATTGAAATGAACTCTCTGAAATTGATCACAAATGATGATAGGTTTGCTCTCTCTCTCTTTCTCTGTCTGATCAACTAGTTCCTAATTCATCCACTAAATAAACTCTACAGTTTTTTTTTTTTTTAAAGGAAGTCAACAATCCCACTTCAAATGAGACGAGGACTGAAAGTCAACTTTCTTCATTAAGCCTGAGATCATGGTTGAAAAATCTGTGGCTACAGCAAAATAAGCGATTACGTGCAGGAGCTTTGCATGCTAACAAAGTTTATTTGAAATAGTTTCAACAATTGTGCAATTTTGATGTTCCGTTCCTCAATTGAGGATATCTGATCTCTGTATTTTGTGCTGTTTTTAAGAGTGAACACTGTATGTATTTTGTATGAAGCTTTTGTATCATCAGTCAGACTTTAACTGCAATATTTTTGTAAATCAAACGCGGCGTGACGTCTCTGCATGATGACAGTGGTAACGGTGCGTGGTTTGCAACACCAGAGGACGTGGTAGAGGTCATCAGTACAATCAAAATGTTGCGACTTTTATTTTTTCATAAAAGTCAACT